>NC_057797.1:482024733-482324733 GCF_018294505.1 Triticum aestivum
CACCGCCGCAGCCCTGCCTCACTGGAGTCGCCGCCCCTCCTCGCCGGACCTCGCCGGAGGTAAAGCCGCCGTTCGGTTTTTTTAAAGAACCGATCCGTTTTTTTAGAAAACCCTAGGTTTTTTTAATCGACAGGTTCGCCGATTTTTCTCGGTTTAGTTATTTAGCGGACGTTCGTTCGTACGTTCATTTTAACGAACGATGTTCACTCGTTAGCCGCAGACAGCGAACGTTCGTTCATTAGCCTGTTCGTCAGTTTTTCTTTTTCTTGGTTTTTCTGCGATTATTTTCGATCATGAATTCTGATCCGATTTTCGTTTTAGTTTATCTTTTCGCTCGTTTGTCAGAATCAGGCGATTCAAGCGCTTAGATCTTCGTCTCGAAACCCTCTTTCTGTTTAATCAACTTGAACAAGGTTTTGATACTGAAAAATTTGACTTTAGTCTATAATAGTAAACGGACCTTGTTTCTTTCGCAGTTTGAGTTTCGTTGCCCCGCTTGATTTGATTTTTTTTGCAAACTGGAGTTCTTAAGTTGAACTTACTGGTTAGACCTTTTTATTTGAGTTTTATCTATGCTTCTTTGCTTGATTGCTTATGTATGTTATTGCTTGTTTGTGATAGAACACCCGAAGTGCGAAGCGTGCTACTTCGAATCTTTAGGTTTTGCAGATCATCAGCAAGGCAAGTAACCCTTTGATCATACCCCTTTATCACCCAGTTTTTATGCATTAGTTCCAATCCTCAAACATTGCATGATTAGGATGTGATTAACTTGTGGGATGGGAAGTTGTTAATGAGGTAGAACCTATTGCCCTGTTATTGTCAAACCCTTGGGAGTTACTTCTAGGTATTGCTTATATTGCTATGCTATGCTCGTAGACGTGGTTTGGGTGAGTGAAATCCATGACACATGTGAGATTGTTACCACATCTGGGTGGATTGTTTGTCGGGCACCTAGAGAATCCAGTGTTGTCCTAGGATATCTCGGAGTACCCGTGTGATAATCCTAAGGTCTGCCACCCAGGCTCAAAGGGAACTGAGATATTTCATTCTAGAAACTTCCGTGTGCAGCCACATGCGATTATGGGCTCTAGCATAGCTGAGTAAGTTACATGAGCTCTCGAAGAGGTGGATCAGCAGGTAGAGGGATGTAGGTTGGTATGGTCTGCCCGGAGTAAAGAGTAAATGTTTCTGAAAGACTATGTCTCGGTCATCCGTTTCTCAAACACCCTGTAGTGCGAGAAATCCAATGGAGGAGATTGAGTCTTGTGGGGAAAAGTGCACAAACCTCTGTAGAGTGTAGAATCTAATCATGGTTAGCCGTGTCCCCGGTTATGGACAATTCTTGAGTATCTAGTACTTGGATTATCATATGTATCTCATCACTCTAAATTAATATTGTTGGGTTGATAACTACTTTTAATTGGGATTGAGTTGGAGGAACCTTCTCAATGATGTTTCAACTACCATGATAGTTAAATAAAATCTATTCCTTTGTTGTAGGAAAAAATTGGCTTTTTGCAAAAACTATAACCATAGAGCTTTCCACGAGCCAAATATGCATGTAGTGATAGCATTATTCTGTTCTTGCTCTACCGTGTTATATTGCCAGCATATTCCATATGCTGACCCATTTTCGGGCTGCAATGTATTATGTTGCAGACTTTTCACACGAGGAGTAAGGTTCGTTAAGTCATTGTCGTGCAGCTCAGCTATGCCGTTGGAGTTGATGGACTCACTTTATCTTCCAAGCCTTCCGCTATTATCGTATTAGATGGCCTTAAGCCATATTTATTATAATAAGTTCTCTCTTGAGACATTCAATGTAATAAGTGTGTGATTGCTACTCTGTTATAAATCCTTCGAGTACTATGTGTGTCAGCATTACAGATTCAGGGATGACACTGAAGCACAGAGACTTGACCGTTTGAGGTCGGGTCACTACAAGATGGTATTAGAGCACACGCTGAGTGTAGGACACGACCACTAAGCTAAAGCCCTAGATCACTATTCTCTTCTCATTTCTGACTCCTCTCCATTTTCTACTCTTTAGGATGGCGGATGCAAGAAACAAGTTTGCACAACCAGATGAAGACGCACCTTTTGGACGACACTTGAAGGAGGTCACTAGGTACCTGAACATAGGAATACCAAGCATCACCGAGACTTACAACGCCACTTTACCAGAAGAGGAGAGATGGATGATCCAAGTTCAAGTTCCAGGAAGGACATTCACGCCAGTCACTAAGCCCATAGAGTTTTCCTTTGATGCACCAACCTAGAGTCTAGGAAAGAGTATGGCAGCTCACATCACCATGGGATGCATTGGATAAGTTTACCAAAAGGAGCTTAAGGATACTATCTACCAGATTTGTGGGCACTGAGATGAGCAATGGGAGGTGATCAGCACCAGGAAAGATAGATCAATTGCAGCTTTCATCCAGGAGTTAAACCAGCACATTCGTCGCCAGGAGAACCAGATGTGCGTAGGCATGATAGATCTGAAGAAGGCGATGGCAAGGATCACGGAACTAGAGGAAGAACTCAAGGCTACACGCGAACATTATGAGGAAGAAATTGTCGTACTAGTGGAGAAGAATGATGATCTCGAAAGGAAGCTAGCAATATTCATGGGAGACCCCGCACCAGGAGGAGAAGACGGAGAACCCAAGGAGATTCATCCGGAGGACTACATCATCATCGACGACACCGACTCGGACCCCGACGATAGCGATGATGACTATGAAGACGAAGCTGGAGCAGACATCATGGAGTCTTCGACTGATCAATATTTTTAGTAGACCACCACATCAGTAGTAGTATTCCACCATATATATATAGTATAGTCCGAACACTTTCGTAACGATAGTTAGATCGATTGTATGCCCTTGCTTGATTGATTGAGTGAAATGTTTGTGTTTGTCTCATGTGCATATGGGTAGTGTTTCTCTCATTAGACCTCATTCTATTCTAATCTCTTCCCTCTAAAACCCATCAGATGCCTCCGAGACATGACCCCGGATTTACCTTCCCACCCGAGCTCACTCAGTTGATCCAGCAGCAGAATACCCTGATGCAGTTGTTAGTTCAGAACCAAGGCAAAAACAACAACAACAACAACCCACCACCACCACCACCAGTTGATAACTTAGCCCATTTTCTGAGGTTGCAACCGCCGGTGTTTTCCGGTAGCATCGAGCCCATAGTAGCAGATGATTGGCTCCGCAGGATTGGAAGGGAGTTAACCACTGTAGTATGTACCGATGCTGAGAAGGTGCGTTTTGCCGCACATCAGTTGGATGGACCAGCAGCCTCATGGTGGGAGAATTACACTGTCAACTACCCTATAGCCACTGTTACATGGGACCAGTTTCAGCAAGCTTTCCGCACAGCCCATGTCTCAACTGGAGCTATGAGTATGAAGAAGCGTGAGTTTCACAACTTACACCAGGGGAACCGTACTGTGGCTCAGTACGCGGATCAGTTTAGCAAGTTATCTCGCTATGCCACTGACGATGTGGCCACAGATGCCACAAAGCAGGAGAAGTTTATGGAAGGGCTAAATGATGAGATGAGCATGCAGTTGATGGTGGCAACATTCAACAACTACCATGAGTTGGTAGATAAGGCTCTTATGATTGAAGGGAAGCAGCAGTAGATTGAGAGCCATAAGAGGAAGTATGGACAAGGAAGATATAATTCAGGAACTCAGCAGAACCCTCGCCTAACCCCGAACTCGGGAGTACTTGTTCATAACCATGGAGGCCACAACCACAATGGAGGAAGTACCCATAATCATACCGGCCCAAGGAATGGGAATGGGAATGGAGCAAGCAACAATCAGAACCATTCCAATCCAGCCACACCCGCCAAGAGAGACCTAAGCCACATTACATGTTTCAAGTGCGGGAAGACTGGACACTATGCCACGGAGTGCCCTGAAGCGAAGAATGGAAATGGTAATGGGAGCGCTGGGAAGAAGCCCAATCCATTCAACAAAGGACAAGTGAACCACGTTAATGTGGAGGAGGTTAAAGAGTAGCCAGACGCGGTTATTGGTAAGTTTTTGGTTAAGTCTTTTACCGCCCTTGTTCTTTTTGATACTGGTGCATCGCATTCATACATATTAAGGGGATTTGTGGATAAGTTTAAATTACCGACCCAAACCCTTAGGACCCCTCTGTTAGTAAGTTAACCTCGAGCAGAGTATATGTCTAGTCGATGGTGCGACCAGATACCCTTAACCATTGGTAGCCATGTGTTCCCGTCTGACCTAATAATCTTGGAGTCACAAGGATTGGATGTGATATTAGGCATGGACTAGATGTCAAAGTATGGAGGAAGCATTGACTGTGCTAGAAGTCAATTTATCTCACCACCCCAGAGGGAAAAGTGATTAAGTATGTATCTAGGCATGCGCCTAGGAGTAGCCAAGTAAATACCCTCACAGGAATTGTTCAGGAGGAAGTGCCTGTAGTGAAGGATTACCCGGATGATTTTCCAGAGGAATTACCAGGCATGCCACCGGATCGAGACATCGAGTTTTTCATAGAACTGTTGCCAGGCACCGAGCCTACATCGAAGCGACCATACTGGATGCCCGCGAATGATCTGGAAGAGAATAAGAAGTAGATCAAGGAGTTATTGGAGAAAGGTTACATTCGACGGAGTTCATCACCATGGGGAGCCCCAGTGCTTTTGGTTGAGAAGAAGGATAAGTCTTTAAGGATGGTTGTTGATTATCGTGCATTGAATGAGGTGACGATCAAGAACAAATACCCACTGCCGATGATCTGATTTTTTGACCAGCTGCAAGGAGCAAAGGTGTTTTCAAAGATTGATTTGCGATCAGGATATCACCAGCTGAAGATTCGAGAGAAGGATATACCAAAGACAACATTCACCACACGGTATGAGTTGTATGAGTATACGGTCATGTCATTCGGACTGACTAACTCCCCTGCCTATTTCATGAGCATGATGAACAAGGTGTTCATGGAATATTTGGATAAGTTTGTTGTGGTGTTCATAGATGATATAATGGTATACTCGAAGAATGAGGAGGAGAACAAGGAGCATTTGCGTTTAGTTCTCGAGAAACTTAGGGAACACCAGTTGTATGCCAAGTTCAGCAAATGTGAGTTTTGGTTGAAGGAGGTCGGATTCCTTGGACATGTTATATCAGGAGAAGGTGTAGCAGTAGATCCTACCAAGGTTCAGTCAGTTACTGAATGGTTGGCACTCACTTCAGTTAGCGAGATCCGCAGTTTTCTTGGACTCGCAGGATACTATCGGAGATTCATTGAGAATTTTTCCAAGATTGAGAAGCCAATGACGAAGTTATTGAAGAAGGATACCAAATTTAAATGGATGGAACAATGTGAGGCAAGTTTTTGAGGAGTTAAAGAAACGTTTGACGACAGCCCCAGTACTGATTCTGCCGGATATACGTAAAGAGTTTCAAGTGTATTGCGATGCCTCTTGCCTAGGACTTGGGAGTGTGCTTATGCAGGATGGAAGAGTTGTTTCGTATGCCTCACGACAACTAAAACTGCACGAATTGAATTATGCCACACATGATTTGGAGTTGGCTGCCATAGTGCATGCATTGAAGACTTGGAGACATTACCTTATTGGAAACCGTTGTGATGTGTACACGGATCATAAGAGTTTGAAGTACATTTTCACCCAGAAGGAGCTGAACCTTAGGCAGAGGAGATGGTTGGAGCTAATAAAGGATTATTATATGAAGCTTCATTATCATCCAGGCAAGGCCAATGTCGTAGCCGACGCTTTGAGCCGGAAGAGCTATGCTAATACCCTAATAAGCACGGGATTGCCAAAGGAGTTAGCAGAGGATCTCAGGGAACTTCGATTGGAGATTGTTCCTAGAGGTTTTGTTGCAATAATGGAGGTTCAGTCTACATTGTTAGGAAAGATTCGAGAAGCTCAGAAGGATGACAAAGAGATTACTGAGATAAAGGAGAGAATGGGCAAAGGAAAGGCCAAAGGTTTTCGTGAAGATGAGCATGACACATTATGGTTTGAGGACCGTGTTTATGTGCCCAATAACACAGAGATCAGGAAGTTAATACTTCAGGAGGCTCATGACTCACCATACTCGATACACCCCAGAAACACCAAGATGTATTTAGATTTGAAGGAACGTTTCTGGTGGACTGGTATGAAGAAAGATATTGCCGAGTATGTAGCAATATGTGATGTATGTTAGAGAGTGAAGGCTGAACATCAAAAGCCAACAGGATTGTTACAACCTATGCCGATACCCAAATGGAAGTGGGATAAACTTGGCATGGATTTTATCACCGGATTACCCAGGACCAAATCAGGATATGATTCTATATGGGTAGTAGTTGATCGCTTGACCAAAGTGGCTCACTTTATCCCAGTGAAAACCACCTATACAAGTGCGAAGTTGGCCAAGATATACATGACCAGGATCGTATGTCTGCATGGAGTTCCAAGGACTATTTTATCAGATAGAGGAACACCGTTTACCTCAAAGTTTTGGCATCAACTACACCAGACTTTGGGAACAAGGTTGGAGTTTAGTACAGCATTCCACCCGCAGACGGATGGACAGACCGAGAGAGTCAACCAGATTCTGGGGGATATGTTGCGA
Source organism: Triticum aestivum (assembly GCF_018294505.1). Classification (NCBI taxonomy): domain Eukaryota; kingdom Viridiplantae; phylum Streptophyta; class Magnoliopsida; order Poales; family Poaceae; genus Triticum; species Triticum aestivum. The sequence goes on from NC_057797.1 coordinate 482,031,377, forward strand.
GCCTGTGCGCTAGATTATGGATCTAGTTGGGATGAAAATTTGCCCTACGCGGAGTTCTCATACAGCAATAGCTATCAAGCTAGTTTAAAGATGGCACCGTTTGAAGCCCTGTATGGACGAAGGTGCAGAACACCGTTGTTATGGGATGAAGTTAGAGACCGTCCGTTGTTTGGACCAGATTTGATCAAGGAGTCTGAAGAAAAGGTTAAATTGATTAGAGATAGACTGAAGATAGCTCAGTCCAGGCAGAAGAGCTATGCAGACTCGAAACGCAAGGAAATAACCTATGAAATTGGAGATAAAGCATATGTGCGAGTGTCACCCTTGCGAGGAGTGAAACATTTTGGAGTTAAGGGAAAGTTAGCCCCGAGATTTGTAGGACTGCACCGAATTTTGGAACGTATGGGAGAAGTTGCCTACAAGTTGGAGTTACCTGAAGGACTGTCAGGAGTTCATGATGTGTTCCATGTTTCCCAGTTAAAGAAGTGTCACGCTAAGATGGCTGATATACCACCAAGGGATACGGTGCCCTTGGAGGCGATTCAGTTGGATAATGATCTAACCAATGAGGAGAAGCCAGTCAGGATTCTTGAATTTGCCAGCCGAGTCACCCGCAGCAAGGTAATCAAGTTATGCAAAGTTTAGTGAAGTCACCATACTGAGGATGAAGCCACCTGGGAACGAGAGGATGATCTTCGCAAAGACCACCCGCACCTATTTTCTAGCCAACCTGAATCTCGAGGGCGAGATTCATCTTAAGGGGGGGGGATAGGTTTGTAACATCCCAAATTTTCAATTTGGAATGTTATACATAGATCATTCATGCATATCATAGTTTATTGCATTTCGTTTCGCGATCCTCGAAATCCTAAGCAACTCAAGGACCCTCGCAGAGAGTTGGGGATTTCCCTGTTTTCATATTTGGGTTTTATCAAATATTGAAACGAGGATTTTTTGTTTTAATTTTTTTCTCTCCAAAAATATTTCATTTTAAAATATATGAGAGGAGATAATATGACTTCTCCAAAATAAATGAAATATTGGAGGAAAATATTAAATTCAAATATTGGGTTTTATTCAGAGTTTATTGCTATTTTATTTGAATTAGAAAAATTGCATGTTTTTCAAAGTTACATTTTAGGGCCAAGAAAATGTTCATCTCGTTCTAAATATTTTATTTAGACGGTGAAAATTTGTTTTGGCATTTTTAATTTTTTATTTTATTTTATAGGATTTTTTAGTTTCGGCGAAATTATTAAAAAAAAGTTTCCTCCGCCGACTGGGCCGAAGCCTGATACGTCCATTTTGCATCATGCTTTTATATTGATATTTGTTGCATTATGGACTGTTATTTCACTTTATGTCACAATACTTATGGCTATTCTCTCTTATTTTACAAGGTTTACATAAGGAGGGAGAATGCCGACAGTTGGAATTCTGGGCTGGAAAAGGAGCAAATATTAGAGACCTATTCTGTGCAACTCCAAAAGTCCTGAAACTCCACGAAACATCTTAAAATAAATAAATAAAGATCCTCGCCAAAGATGAAGGCCAGGGGGCCCACACCCTGCTCACGAGGGTGGGGGCGCCCCCCCCAGGGCGCGCCCCCCTACCTCGTGGGCCCCCTGGTGGCTCTTCGACGTCCATCTTCTCCTATATGAAGTCTTTCGATGAGAAAAAAAATCAGAAGGAACTTTTCAGGACGAGACTCCGCCGCCACGAGGCCGAACCTTGGCGGAACCAATCTAGAGCTCCGGCAGAGCTGTTCTGCCGGGGATACTTCCCTCCGAGAGGGGGAAATCATCACCATCGTCATCACCAATGCTCCTCTCATCGGGAGAGGGCAATCTCCATCAACATCTTCACCAGCACCATCTCATCTCCAAACCCTAGTTCATCTCTTGTATCCAATTCTTGTCTCAAAGTCCGGGATTGGTGCTAGTAGGTTGCTAGTAGTGTTGATTACTCCTTGTAGTTGATGCTAGTCGGTTTATTTGGTGGCAGATCATATGTTCAGATCCTATATGCATATTATTACCCCTCTGATTATGAACATGAATATGCTTTGTGAGTAATTACGTTTGTTCCTGAGGACAAGGGAGAAGTCTTGCTATTAGTAGTCATGTGAATTTGGTATTTGTTTGATATTTTGATAAGATGTATGTTGTCTAGCCTCTAGTGGTGTTATGTGAACGTCGACTACATAACACTTCACCATTATTTGGGCCTAGAGGAAGGCATTGGGAAGTAATAAGTAGATGATGGGTTGCTAGAGTGACAGAAGCTTAAACCCTAGTTTATGCGTTCCTTCGTAAGGGGCTGATTTGGATCCACATGTTTCATGCTATGGTTAGGTTTACCTTAATACTTTTGTTGTAGTTGCGGATGCTTGCAATAGAGGTTAATCATAAGTGGGATGCTTGTTCAAGTAAGAACAGCACCCAAGCACAGGTCCACCCACATATCAAATTATCAAAGTATCGAACGTGAATCATATGAACGTAATGAAAACTAGCTTGACGATATTCCCATGTGTCCTCGGGAGCGCTTTTCCTATTATAAGAGTTTGTTCCGGCTTGTCCTTTGCTACAAAAAGGATTGGGCCACCTTGCTGCACTTTATTTACTTTTGTTACTTGTTGCTTGTTACAATTTATCTTATCACAAAACTATCTGTTACCACTTATTTCAGTACTTGCAGAGAATACCTTGCTGAAAACCGCTTATCATTTCCTTCTGCTCCTCGTTGGGTTTGACACTCTTACTTATCGAAAGGACTATGATAGATCCCCTATACTTGTGGGTCATCAAGACTCTTTTCTGGCGCCGTTGCCGGGGAGTGTAGCGCCTTTGGTAGGTGGAATTTGGTAAGGAAAAATTTATATAGTGTGCTGAAATTTACTGTCACTTGCTACTATGGGAAGTAATTCTCTGAAGGGCTTGTTCAGGGTATCTTCACCCCATCCAGTAGAGCAAAGAGTTGCTCCTCAACCTACTGAACCTATTTAAAATGAAACTCCTTTTGAATTTCCTTCAGGTATGATGGAAAAACTGCTAGCTAACCCTTTTACAGGAGATGGAACAAAGCATCCTGATGAGCACTTAATATATGTGGATGAAGTTTGTGGATTATTTAAGCTTGCAGGTATACCCGATGATGTTGCTAAGAAGAAGGTCTTCCCCTTATCTTTGAAGGGAGACGCATTGATATGGTATAGGCTATGTGATGATATGAAATCATGGGACTATAAAAGATTGAAGTTGGAATTTCATCAAAAGTAATACCCTATGCATCTTGTTCATCGTGATCGCAATTATATATATAATTTCTGGCCTCGCGAAGGAGAAAGCATCACTCAAGCTTGGGGGAGGCTTAAATCAATGTTATATTCATGCCCCAATCATGAGCTCTCGAGAGAAATAATTATGCAAAGTTTTTATGCTCGGCTTTCTGAAAACAATCGCACCATGCTCGATACTTCTTGTGCTGGCTCTTTTATGATGAAGACTATTGAATTCAGATGGAATTTATTGGATAGAATTAAACTCAACTCTGAAGATTGGGACCTCGACGAAGGTAAGTAGTCAGGTATGACACCTAAGTTTGATTGTGTTAAATCTTTTATGGACACCGATATTTTCCGTAAGTTTAGCACTAAATATGGACTTGACTCTAAGATAGTAGCTTCTTTCTATAAATCTTTTGCTACTTATGTTGATCTCCCTAAGGAGAAGTGGTTTAAATATCATCCTCCCATACAAGTAAAAGTAGCTGCACCTATTAAAGTTGAAGAAAATACTGTCACTTATAATGATCCTATTGTTCCTACTTCTTATGTTGAGAAACCACCTTTCCCTATTAGAATAAAGGATCATGCTAAAGCTTCAACTGTTGTTCGTAAAAGCAATATTAGAACTTATACACCTCCTGAGCAAGTTAAAGTAGAACCTAATATTGCTATTGTTAAAGATCTCTTGTCTGATAATATTGATGGGCATGTTATTCAGTTCAAAGGTGAAACTGCTAGAATTGCTAAGCCTTATGATAAAGATAAACATAGACCTGTGGTAGGCGTGCCTGTTATTTCTGTTAAAATAGGAGATCATTGTTATCATGGCTTATGTGATATGGGTGCTAGTGTTAGTGTTATACCTTATGACTTGTATAAAGAAATCAAGCATGAAATTGCACCTACTGAGTTAGAAGATATTGATGTCACAGTTAAACTTGCCAATAGAGATACTATTTCAGTGATGGGAATTGTTAGATATTTTTAAGTCTTGTGTGGGAAAACTAAATATCCTACTGATTTTCTTGTTCTTACGTCTCCGCAAGATAGCTTTTGTCCCATTATATTTGGTAGACCCTTCTTGAACACTGTTAATGCTAGGATAGATTGCAAAAGAATGTTGTTACTATTGGCTTGGATGATATGGTTCATGAGTTTAATTTCTCTAAATTTAGTAAACAACATCGTGAGGAAGAATTACCTAGTAAGGATGAAATTATTGGTCTTGCTTCTATTGTCGTACCTCCTAGTGATCCTTTAGAACACTATTTGCTAGACCATGAAAATGATATGTTCATGAATGAAAGAAGGGAAATAGATGAAGTATTCTTTAAACAGGAACCTATTATGCAACACAATTTGCTTGTTGAAATTTTAGGGGATCCTCCTCCACCCAAGGGTGATCCCATGTTTGAGCTTAAACCGTTGCCTGATAATCTTAAATATGCTTATCTTGATGAAAAGAAGATATATCCTGTTATTATTAGTGCTAACCTTTTAGAGCACGAAGAAGAAAGATTATTGAAAACTCTGAAGAAGCATCGTGCTGCTATTGGATATACTCTCGATGATCTTAAGTACATTAGTCCCACTCTATGTCAACATAAAATAAATTTGGAAGAAGATGCCAAACCAGTTCGTGATCCTCAACGACGTCTGAATCCTAAAATGAAAGAAGTGGTAAGAAAAGAAATACTAAAGCTTCTGGAGGCGGGTATAATCTATGCTGTTGCTGATAGTGAGTGGGTAAGTCCTGTCCATTGTGTCCCTAAGAAGGGAGGTATTACTGTTGTTCCTAATGATAAAGATGAATTGATTCCACAAAGAATTATCACAGATTATAGGATGGTAATTGATTTCCGCAAATTAAATAAAGCTACTAAGAAAGATCATTATCCCTTACCTTTTATTGATCAAATGCTAGAAAGATTATGCAAACATACACACTATTGCTTTCTAGATGGTTACTCTGGTTTCTCTCAAATACCGGTGTCAGCTAGAGATCAATCAAAGACTATTTTTACATGCCCTTTTGGTACTTTTTCTTATAGACGTATGCCTTTTGGTTTGTGTAATGCACCTGCTACCTTTCAAAGATCCATGATGGCTATATTCTCTGACTTTTGTGAAAAGATTTGTGAGGTTTTCATGGATGACTTTTCCGTCTATGGTTCCTCTTTTGATGATTGCTTGAGCAATCTTGATCGAGTTTTGCAGAGATGTGAAGAAACTAATCTTGTCTTGAATTGGGAAAAGTGCCACTTTATGGCTAATGAAGGTACTTTCTTGGGGCATAAAGTTTTTGAAAGAGGTATTGAAGTTTATAAAGCCAAGGTCGATGCTATTGAAAAGATGCCATGTCCCAAGGACATCAAAGGTATAAGAAGTTTCCTTGGTCATGCCGGATTTTATAGGAGGTTCATTAAGGACTTCTCAAGAATTTCCCAGCCTTTGACTAATTTATTGCAAAAAAGATATACCATTTGTCTTTGATGATGATTGTGTAGAAGCATTTGAAATACTTAAGAAAGCATTAATCTCTGCACCTGTTGTTCAGCCACCTGATTGGAATTTACCCTTTGAAATTATGTGTGATGCTATTGATTATGCTGTAGGTGCTGTTCTAGGGCAAAGAGTTGATAAGAAATTAAATGTTATTCATTATGCTAGTAAGACTCTAGACAATGATCAAAGAAATTATGCTACTACTGAAAAAGAGCTTTTAGCAGTTGTATTTGCTTGTGATAAGTTTAGATCTTATATTGTTGATTCTAAAGTAACTATTCACACTGATCATGCTGCTATTAAATACCTTATGGAAAAGAAAGATGCTAAACCTAGACTTATTAGATGGGTTCTCTTGCTACAAAAATTTGATTTGCATATTGTTGATAGAAAGGGAGCTGAGAACCCCGTTGCAGACAACTTGTCTAGGTTAGAGAATGTTCTTAATGACCCACTACCTATTAATGATAGCTTTCCTGATGAACAATTAAATGTTATAAGTACTTCTCGTAGTACTCCATGGTATGCTGATTATGCTAATTATATTGTTGCTAAGTTTATACCACCTAGCTTCACATACCAGCAAAAGAAAAAGTTTTTCTATGATTTAAGACATTATTTTTGGGATGACCCACATCTTTATAAAGAAGGAGTAGATGGTGTTATTAGACGTTGTGTACCTGAGCATGAACAGGAACAGATCCTAAGCAAGTGTCATTCCGAGACTTACGGAGGACACCACGCTGGAGATAGAACTGCACATAAGGTATTGCAATCTGGTTTTTATTGGCCTACTCTCTTCAAGGATGCCCGTAAGTTTGTCTTGTCTTGTGATGAATGTCAAAGAATTGGTAATATTAGTAGACGTCAAGAAATTCCTATGAATTATTCTCTTGTTATTGAACCGTTTGATGTTTGGGGTTTTGATTATATGGGACCTTTTCCTGCCTCTAATGGATACACACATATTTTAGTTGCTATTGATTACATTACTAAGTGGGTAGGAGCTATTCCAACTAGTAGTGCTGATCATAACACTTCTATTAAAATGCTTAAGGAAGTTATTTTGCCGAGGTTTGGAGTCCCTAGATATTTAATGACTGATGGTGGTTCACACTTTATTCATGGTGCTTTCCGTAAAATGCTTGCTAAATATGATGTTAATCATAGAATTGCATCTCCATATCACCCTCAGTCTAGTGGCCAAGTAGAGTTGAGCAATAGAGAGCTCAAATTAATTTTGCAAAAGACTGTTAATAGGTCTAGGAAGAATTGGTCCAAGAAACTTGATGATGCATTATGGGCTTATAGAACTGCATATAAAAATCCTATGGCTATGTCTCCGTATAAAATGGTTTATGGAAAAGCATGTCACTTACCTCTCGAACTAGAACATAAGGCATATTGGGCTATTAAAGAGCTTAACTATGATTTTAAACTTGCCGATGAGAAGAGGTTATTTGATATTAGCTCACTTGATGAATGGAGAACCCAAGCTTATGAAAATGCCAAGTTGTTTAAAGAAAAAGTTAAAAGATGGCATGACAAAAGGATACAAAAGCGTGAGTTTAATGTAGGTGATTATGTATTGCTATACAACTCTCGTTTAAGATTTTTTGCAGGAAAACTTCTCTCTAAATGGGAAGGCCCCTATGTTATCGAAGAGGTCTATCGTTCCGGGGCCATAAAGATCAACAACTTTGAAGGCACAAATCCAAAGGTGGTAAACGGTCAAAGAATTAAACATTATATCTCAGGTAATCCCATAAATGTTGGAACCAATATTATTGAAACCGTAACCCCGGAGGAATACATAAGGGACACTTTCTGGAATGTTTCAGACTCCGAAAAGGAATAGGTATGTGGTACGGTAAGTAAACCAACTCCGAAACAATTTTTAAGGCAATATTTCTCCGTTTTGGAATATTTAGAAAAATAGAAAAATAAGTAGTAGTCCGCGAAGGACACGAGGGCCCCACGAGGGTGGTGGGTGCGCCCCCTACCTCATGAGCACCTCGTGTGCCTTCCGGACTCCGTTTTCTTGCACGATACGTATTTTGGTCGGTAAAAATTCATTATATATTCTCCCGAAGGTTTTGACTCCCATATCACGCAAATCTCCTCTGTTTTTGATTTCGAGCTGTTGCTGCTGCAGATTAGAGCAAGATGTCTTCTCAAGAGTCAATCGGGGAGAGCTGGGTATCTAATCCGGCACCGGAACCAAGGGCAAACAACGACACTGACCACTTTGGGCCAGCAACAGAGGAAGAGATGGAGGCTGACTTGATGAGAGTAGATGCCATGGAGGATCAAGAAGTCACCTCTCGCCTCCGAGCTGGGTTCACGATGGGGAAACTACAGAGCTCAGCTATTCCAAACTCGGTTATCCCTTCTATTGTTAGATTTCTTTCTTACGAAAATATGAAGAGGAGTGTCACTTGTTCTCCCGTAGCTATGCAACACCCTTGGGTGCAAGGAGCTTTAGCTATCACAGGAAAGCTTCGTAAGGAAATAATGGACCTCAAACAGCAAGTCAATAAGCTCGAGGAGGAGAACCACATCCCGAGGGGAATCATCGCCAAGAATATTACACCGACAACAAAGAAGGAGACATAATCACATGGGTATGGGCACTCCCCTTGGAAACTGCCAAGCTTGGGGGAGGTGCCCCGGTATCGTATCACAGTCACAACTCCTATCTTTACCATTTTTCTTAGTTCGATCCTATTAGTAGTATCTTGATCTAGTAGAATAAATTTTATGGCATGATCTAGTTTTGAATTTGCTTTATGATCTCTCTTTGTAATCGAGTCTGTGAGCTATATATAATAAAGATTAGTGTTGAGTCAAGGGCTTGATTATTTTGCCATGATCTTGGGTGAATAAAAGAAAAGAGAAAAAGAATAAAAAGAAACAAAGAGTTCATATTGATCTTATTGAGAGTAATGACTTCACATAGAAAGAGTATGATGATTAAAAGTTGTTGGGAGTTGGTAGACATAGCTTTGGTCATTGTTGCAATTAATAGGAAGTAATAAGGAAAGAGAGGTTTTCACATATAGATATATTATCATTGACATCTTTTATGATTGGGAGCACTCATTAAAATATGACATGCTAAAGGGTTGATGTTGGACAAGGAAGACAACGTAATGAATTATGTCTTTCTTATATCTGAGATAAAGTATGTTGTCATGGATCCTCTAACTTGTTGAGCTTGCCTTTTCCCCTCATGCTAGCCAAATTCTCAGCACCAATTAGAAATACTACTTGTGCTTCCAAATGCCCTTAAACCAGTTTTGCCATGAGAGTCCACCATATCTACCTATGGATTGAGTAAGATCCTTCAAGTAAGTTGTCATCGGTGCAAAGCAATAAAAATTGCTCTAAATATGTATGATTGATTGGTGTAGGAGAAATAAGCTTTATACGATCTTGTGATGTGGAAGTAATAAAAGCGACGGACTGCATAATAAAGGTTCATATCACAAGGGGCAATATAAAGTGACGTTCTTTCGCATTGAGATTTTATGCATCCAACCATAAAAGCGCATGGCAACCTATGCTTCCCTCTGCGAAGGGCCTATCCTTTATTATTATCTTCTACCTTATGCAAGAGTCATGGTGATCTTCACCTTTTCTTTTTCATTTTATCCTTCGGCAAGCTCAGCATGTTGGAAAGAACATGATATATATATATCTAATTGGATGTAGGGGAGCATGAACCATTATTGTTGACATTACCCTTGAGGTAAAAGGGTGTGGGGCAAAACTGTAAGCCCCTATCTTTCTCTGTGTCCGACTAAAACTCCGTAACCACAAGTATTGCGTGAGTGTTAGCAATTATGGAGGACTAAATGATAGTTGAGTATGTGGACTTGCTTTTTAGCTTTAACATAGAATCTTTCCGATGATATGATAAATTGCAATTGCTTCAATGACTGAGATTATAGTTTGTCGGAGCCCAATAAGGTTTATGATTTATACTTTTGCATTGTGAATAGATCATCACTTGAACATAAGTAATCATATGACAAAAGCTATATATGTTGCTGTTATGAGAATAATCATGATGCCTTCATGTCCATATTTTATTTTTTATCGACTCCTCTACCACTAAACATGAGGACATATTTATTGTTATCGGCTTTTCGCTTGAGGACAAGCAAGGTCTAAGCTTGGGGGAGTTGATACATCCATTTTGCATGATGCTTTTATATCGATATTTATTGCATTATGGACTGTTATTTCACTTTATGTCACAATACTTATGGCTATTCTCTCTTATTTTACAAGGTTTACATAAGGAGGGAGAATGCCGTCACCTAGAAATCTGGGCTGGAAAAGGAGCAAATATTAGAGACCTATTCTGCGCAACTCCAAAAGTCCTGAAACTCCATGGAACATCTTAAAATAAATAAAGAAAAATCCTCGCCAAAGATGAAGGCCAGGGGGCCCACACCCTGCTCACGAGGGTGGGGGCGCCCCCCCTAGGGTGCGCCCCCTACCTCGTGGGCCCCCTGGTGGCACTCCGACGTCCATCTTCTCCTATATGAAGTCTTTCGATGAGAAAAAAAAATCAGAAGGAACTTTTCGGGAGAGACTCCGCCGCCACGAGGCGGAACCTTGGCGGAACCAATCTAGAGCTCCGGCAGAGCTGTTCTGCTGGGGATACTTCCCTCCGGGAGGGGCAAATCATCACCATCGTCATCACCAACGCTCCTCTCATCGGGAGAGGGCAATCTCCATCAACATCTTCACCAGCACCATCTCATCTCCAAACCCTAGTTCATCTCTTGTATCCAATTCTTGTCTCAAAGTCCGGGATTGGTGCTAGTAGGTTGCTAGTAGTGTTGATTACTCCTTGTAGTTGATGCTAGTTGGTTTATTTGGTGGAAGATCATATGTTCAAATCCTATATTCATATTATTACCCCTCTGATTATGAACATGAATATGCTTTGTGAGTAATTATGTTTGTTCCTGAGGACAAGGGAGAAGTCTTGCTATTAGTAGTCATGTGAATTTGGTATTCGTTTGATATTTTGATAAGATGTATGTTGTCTAGCCTCTAGTGGTGTTATGTGAATATCGACTACATAACACTTCACCATTATTTGGGCCTAGAGGAAGGCATCGGGAAGTAATAAGTAGATGATGGGTTGCTAGAGTGACAGAAGCTTAAACCCTAGTTTATGCGTTGCTTCGTAAGGGGCTGATTTGGATCCACATGTTTCATGCTATGGTTAGGTTTACCTTAATACTTTTGTTGTAGTTGCGGATTCTTGCAATAGAGGTTAATCATAAGTGGGATGCTTGTTCAAGTAAGAACAACACCCAAGCACAGGTCCACCCACATATCAAATTATCAAAGTATCGAACGCGAATCATATGAACGTGATGAAAACTAGCTTGACGATATTCCCATGTGTCCTCGGGAGTGCTTTTCCTATTATAAGAGTTTGCTCTGGCTTGTCCTTTGCTACAAAAAGGATTGGGCCACCTTGCTGCACTTTATTTACTTTTGTTACTTGTTGCTCGTTACAATTTATCTTATCACAAAACTATCTGTTACCACTTATTTCAGTACTTGCAGAGAATACCTTGCTGAAAACCGCTTATCATTTCCTTCTGCTCCTCGTTGGGTTCGACACTCTTACTTATCGAAAGGAGTACGATAGATCCCCTATACTTGTGGGTCATCAAAGCCCAAGTCAGCCGGCCCACCTTCCCGCGTCGTCTCCTTCCAGGAGAACGGGAGCGCGCCGCCGCCCGCGAGGCCGAGTCTGGCCGGGACTCTCCCTCCCCGCGCCGCTTGCCCCCTCGCCCAAGCAAGCACCCCCCTCCTATAAGTACCCCGCCCCCGCCCCAATTCCTGCCACCACCACCGCACCTCGACGCAACCGGAGCTGCCCTGTGCCACGCCGCCTTTGCTCTGCCGCCGCCGCCGAGCGCCGCTGTCGCGCTGCCCCGCGCCGCCTATCGCCGCAGCCCCGCCTCGCCAGAGTTGCCGCCCCACCTCGCCGGACCTCACTAGAGGTAAAGCCGCCGTTCGTTTTTTAAAGAACCGATCCGGTGTTTTTAGAAAACCCTAGGTTTTTTGAATCGATCGGTTCACCGATTTTTCTCGGTTTAGTTATTTAGCGGATGTTCATCCGTATGTTCGTTTTAACGAACGGTGTTCACTCGTTAGCCACAGACAGCGAACGTTCATTCGTTAGCCTGTTCATTAGTTTTTCTTTTTCTCGGATTTTCCGTGATTATTTTCGATCGCGATTTCTGATCCGATTTTCGTTTTAGTTTATCTTTTCGCTTGTTTGTCAAAATTAGGCGATTCAAGCGCCTAGATCTTCGTCTCGAAACCCTCTTTTTGTTTAATCAACTTGAACAAGGTTTTGATACTGTAAAATTTGACTTTAGTCCAGAATAGTAGATGGGCCTTGTTTCTTTCGCAGTTTGAGTTTCGTTGCCCCGTTTGATTTGATTCTTTTTGCAAGACGGAGTTCTTAAGTTGACCTTTCTGGTTAGACCTTCTTATTTGAGTTTTATCCATGCTTATTTACTTGATTGCTTATGTATGTTATTTCTTGTTTGCGATAGAACACCCGGAGTGCGAAGCGTGCTACTTCGAATCTTTAGGTTTTGCGGATCATCAGCAAGGCAAGTAAGACTTTGATCATACCCCTTTATCACCCAGTTTTTATGCATTAGCTCCAATCCTCAAACATTGCATGATTAGGATGTGATTAACTTGTGGGTTGGGAAGTTGTTAATGAGGTAGAACCTATTGCCCTGTTATTATCAAACCCTTGGGAGTTACTTCTACGTATTGCTTATATTGATATGCTATGCTCGTAGACATGGTTTGGGTGAGTGAAATCCATGACACATGTGAGATTGTTAATTAATGGTTCAACTTAAGGTGGCAACTTGAATACACATCTGGGTGTATTGTTTGTCGGGCACCTAGAGAATCCAGTGTTGTCCTAGGATATCTCGGAGTACCCATGTGATAATCCTAAGGTCCGCCACCCAGGCTCAAAGGGAACTGAGATATTTCATGCTAGAAACTTCCGTGTGCAGCCACATGCGATTATGGGCTCTAGCATAGCTGAGTAAGTTACATGAGCTCTCGAAGAGGTGGATCAGCAGGTAGAGGGATGTAGGTTGGTATGGTCTGCCCGGAGTAAAGAGTAAATGTTTCTGAAAGACTGTGTCTCGGTCATCCGTTTCTCAAACACCCTGTAGTGCGAGAAATCCAATGGAGGAGATTGGGTCTTGTGGGGAAAAGTGCACAAACCTCTGCAGAGTGTACAATCTAATCATGGTTAGCCGTGTCCCCGGTTATGGACAATTCTTGAGTATCTAGTGCTTGGATTATCATATGTATCTCATCACTCTAAATTAATATTGTTGGGTTGATAACTACTTTTAATTGGGATTGAGTTGGAGGAACCTTCTCAATGATGTTTCAACTACCATGATAGTTAAATAAAATCTATTCCTTTGTTGTAGGAAAAAATTGGCTTTTCGCAAAAACTATAACCATAGAGCTTTCCACCAGCCAAATATGCATGTAGTGATAGCATTATTCTGTTCTTGCTCTACTGTGTTATATTGCCAGCATATTCCATGTGCTGACCCGTTTTTTGGCTGCAATGTATTATGTTGCAGACTTTTCACACGAGGAGTAAGGTTCGTTAGGTCGTTGTCGTGCAGCTCAGCTATGTCGTTGGAGTTGATGGACTCACTTTATCTTCCAAGCCTTCCGCTGTTATCGTATTAGATGGCCTTAAGCCATATTTATTGTAATAAGTTCTCTCTTGAGACATTCGATGTAATAAGTGTGTGATTGTTACTCTGTTATAAATCCTTCGAGTACTATGTGTGTCAGCATTACCGATTCAGGGATGACACTGAAGCACAGAGACTTGACCGTTTGAGGTCGGGTCGCTACAGAAGAACTGGATCTTGGGCGGCGCGCAAGCCTTCCACATGGTGTGCCTCACCGAGGATTGAATGAGGCCAAAGAATTGTGCTTTGTGTGCCGACTCAGTTGTATAGAGCCTGTTAGGAGTGTGTTTCCAAATAATCACATCTTCGGCATTGTCTTCAAGATGGAGGCCATATAGAGTTGTCTGAAGGGCCACAATTCTTGCAAGTGAGCGAGCGAAAAGGATGGTGAGATGTTTATTTTGGAGACCCATGCATCGTTGTTGAGAGCTTCCCGCACCTTCTAGTTTTTTCTCTTGGAAGCCTCTTTAATGAGAGGTGCAATATCCCTTGGCTTGCGGTCATGTACCCATGGGGCGTCCCAGAAAGGCATCGTCTCGCCATTGCCAACAAAGATGATCAAGGAGGCATAGAACAAGGTGGAGTCCAACTCACTATAAGGGTTTACCATGCCCACCTAAAGCTTGGTTGGGTCTTTCCATTCAAGCCAAAGACACCGCAACCTCAGAGCCCGAGAAAACTTCTCTATGGTTAGCACACCAAGGCCACCAAGATGCTTAGGCCGGCACACCATGTCCCAATTCACCTGGCATTTTAAACCGGTGGTTTTCTTTGCCCCTTTCCAAAGAAAGGCCCTCTCAGTCTTGTTAATATTATGCAATGTGGATGGATGCACGATGAGAAGTGTGGTGGAGAGATCCTTTGTGAAGAGAGCATGGATTTCACAAGGGCACAATGACTAATAGAGTGATGTTTCGCCCATACCAAGTGGTCAACTTGGTAGTCTTGGGGAACGTAGCAATAATTCAAAAAATTCCTACGTGTCACCAAGATCAATCTAGGTGATGCTAGCAACGAGAGAGATGGAGTGCATCTTCATACCCTTGAAGATCGCTAAGCGGAAGCGTTGCAAGAACGCGGTTGGTGGAGTCGTACACGCAGCGATTCAGATCACGGTCGATTCCGATCTAAGTGTTGAGCAACGGCGCCTCCGCGTTCAACACACATGCAGATTGGGGACATCTCCTCCTTCTTGATCCAGCAAGGGGAGAGGAGAACTTGAGGGAGAACTCCGACAGCACGACGACGTGGTGGTGATGGAGCTCGTGGTTCTCCGACAGAGCTTCGCCAAGCATGACGGAGGAGGAGGAGGTGTTGGAGAGGGGGAGGGCTGCGCCAGGGGAAGGGTATGGAAACCCTCCCACCCCCACTATATATAGGGACAAGGGAGAGGGGGTCGTCCCCCCTAGATGCATCTAGAGGGGGTTGGCCAAGGGGAGGCTTGCCCCCCAAGCCATGTGGGGGGCGCCCCCTCTAGGGTTTCCCCCAACCCTAGGTGCATGGGCCCTAGGAGGGAGTTGGCGCCCAGCCCACCTAGGGGCCGGTTCCCCTCTATATTCAGCCCATAGGGCCCTCCGAGGCAGGTGGACCCTCCCGGTGGACCCCCGGAACCCCTTCGGTGGTCCCGGTACAATACCGGTAACCCCTCGAACACTTCCGGCGACCGAATAAGGACTTCCCATATATAAATCTTCATCTCAGGACCATTCTGAAACTCCTCGTGACGTCCAAGATCTCATCCGGGACTCTGAACAACCTTTGGTAACCACATGCTATTTCCCATAACAACTCTAGCATCACCGAACCTTAAGTGTGTAGACCCTACGGGTTCAGGAACCATGCAGACATGACCGAGACATCTGTCCGGTTAATAACCAACATCGGGATCTGGATACCCATGTTGGCTCCCACATGTTCCACGATGATCTCATCGGATGAACCACGATGTCAGGGATTCAATCAATCTCGTATACAATTCCCTTTGTCCATCGGATGTTACTTGCCCGAGATTCGATCGTCGGTATCTCTATACCTCGTTCAATCTCGTTACCGGCAAGTCTCTTTACTCGTTCCGTAATGCATGATCCCGTGGATAACTCCTTAGTGACATTGAGCTCGTTATGATGATGCATTACCGAGTGGGCCCAGAGATACCTCTCCGTTATACGGAGTGACAAATCCCAGTCTCGATTCGTGCCAACCCAACAGATACTTTCGGAGATACCTGTAGTGCACCTTTATAGCCACCCAGTTACGTTGTGACGTTTGGTACACCCAAAGCATTCCTACAGTATCCAGGAGTTGCACACTCTCATGGTCTAAGGAAATGAAACTTGACATTAGAAAAGCTTTAACAAACGAACTACATGATCTTGTGCTACGCTTAGGATTGGGTCTTGTCCATCACATCATTCTCCCAATGATGTGATCCCGTTATCAATGACATCCAATGTCCATGGTCAGGAAACCACGACTATCTATTGATCAACGAGCTAGTCAACTAGAGGCTTACTAGGGTCATATTACGATCTATGTATTCACACATGTATTACGGTTTCCGGTTAATACAATTATAGCATGAACAATAGACAATTATCATGAACACAGAAATATAATAATAACCACTTTATTATTGCCTCTAGGGCATATTTCCAACAGTCTCCCACTTGCACTAGAGTAAATAATCTAGTTACATTGTGATGAATAGAACACCCATAGAGTTCCGGTGTTGATCATGTTTTGCTCGTGGAAGAGGTTTAGTCAACAGATCTGCGACATTCAGATCTGTATGCACTTTACAAATATCTATGTCTCCATCCTGACTATATGTGCGAATGGAGTTAAAGCGACGCTTGATATTCCTGGTCTTCTTGTGAAACCTGGGCTCCTTGGCAAGGGAAATAGCTCCAGTGTTGTCACAGAAGAGAGTCAACGGGCCCGACGCATTGGGAATAACTCCTAGGTCGGTGATGAATTCCTTCATCCAGACTGCTTCCTGTGCTGCCTCCGAGGCTGCTATGTACTCCGCTTCACATGTAGATCCCGCTACGACGCTTTGCTTGCAACTGCACCAGCTTACTACCCTACCATTCAAAATGTACATGTATCCGGTTTGTGACTTGGAGTCATCCAGATCTGTGTCGAAGCTAGCATCGACGTAACCCTTTACGACGAGCACTTCGTCACCTCCATAAATGAGAAACATATCCTTAGTCCTTTTCAGGTACTTTAGGATATTCTTGACCGTTGTCCAATGTTCCATGCCGGGATTACCCTGGTACCTCCCTACCAAACTTACGGCAAAGTTTACATCAGGTCTGGTACACAGGATGGCATACATAATAGACCCTATGGTTGAGGCATAGGGGATGACACTCATCTTTTCTCTATCTTCTGCCGAGGTCGGGCATTGGCAAGAACCCCTTCTTGGACTGATCCATATTGAACTTCTTCAGTATCTTGTCAAGTTATGTGCTTTGTGAAAGACCAATGAGGTATCTCAATCTATCTCTATAGATCTTGATGCCTAATATGTAAGAAGCTTCTCCAAGGTCCTTCATTGAAAAACACTTATTCAAGTAGGCCTTTACGCTTTCCAAAAATTCTATATCATTTCCCATCAATAGTATGTCATCCACATATAATATGAGAAATGCTACAGAGCTCCCACTCACTTTCTTGTAAACACAGGCTTCTCCACAAGTCTGCGTAAACCCAAACGCTTTGATCATCTCATAAAAGTGAATGTTCCAACTCCGAGATGCTTGCACCAGCCCATAGATTGTGCGCTGGAGCTTGCATACCTTGTCAGCATTCTTAGGATCGACAAAACCTTTCGGCTGCATCATATACAATTCTTCCTTAAGGAAACCATTAAGGAATTCCGTTTTGACGTGCATTTGCCATATCTCATAATCATAGAATGCGACAATTGCTAACATGATTAAGACGAACTTTAGCTTTGCTACGGGTGAGAAGGTCTCATCATAGTCAACCCCTTAAACTTGTCGATAAGCCTTAGCGACAAGCCGAGCTTTATAGATGGCCACGTTACCATCCGCGTCAGTCTTCTTCTTAAAGATCCATTTATTTTCTATGGCTTGCCGATCATCGGGCAAGTCTGTCAAAGTCCATACTTCGTTTTCATACATGGATTCTATCTCAGATTTCATGGCTTCAAGCCATTTGTTGGAATCTGGGCCCGTCATCGCTTCTTCATAGTTTGATGGTTCACCGTTGTCTAACAACATGATTTCCAGGACAGGATTGTTGTACCACTCCGGTGCGGAATGTGTCCTCGTGGACCTACAAAGTTCAGTAGCAACTTGATCCAAAGTTCCATGATCATCATCATTAACTTCCTCTCTAGTCGGTGCAGGCACCACAGAAACATCTCTTCCTGAGCTGTGCTACTTTCCGGTTCAAGAGGCGGTACCTCATCAAGTTCTACTTTTCCTCCCACTTACTTCTTCCGATAGAAACTCTTTCTCTAGAAAGGATCCATTCTTGGCAACAAAGATCTTGCCTTCGGATCTGAGGTAGAAGGTATACCCGATAGTTTCCTTAGGGTATCCTATGAAGACACATTTTTCGACTTGGGTTCTAGCTTTTCAGGTTGAAGTTTCTTGACATAAGAATCACATCCCCAAACTTTCAGAAACGACATCTTAGGTCTCTTTCCAAACCATAATGCATACGGTGTCGTCTCAACGGATTTCAACGGAGCCCTATTTAAAGTGAATGCGGCAGTCTCTAAAGCATAACCCCAAAATGATAGTGGTAGATCGGTAAGAAACATCATAGATCGCACCATATCCAATAGAGTGCGATTACGACATTCGGCCACACCATTTCGCTGAGGTGTTCTAGGCGGCGTGAGTTGTGAAACAATTCCACATTTCCTTAAGTGTGTGCCAAACTCGTGACTCAAGTATTCTCCTCCATGATGTGATCGTAAGAACTTTATCTTCATGTCACGTTGATTCTCCACCTCACTCTGAAATTCCTTGAACTTTTCAAAGGTCTCAGACTTGTGTTTCACTAAGTAGACATACCCATATCTACTTAAGTCATCAGTGAGGGTGAGAACATAATGATAGCCACTGTTGGGGATATTACTATTGGGCGTAAACCGGCCTATCTGGGCCGGGTTAACTTCGTCAGTAGTTAAGTATGTTAAAGCCCAAGAAGGCAGATGAGGGCTCAAGGCCCATGGTCGGTTCAAGGCCTGTAGCCGTAAACCGACGTTGGTAGTTAACTTGTATTGTAAGTTAGGAATAAGTAGAGACCAAACCGGACACATCTATGAGCCGGTATTGGGACTCTGTGAACCGACGGGCGTCACCTGCGTATATAAGGGGTCGACCCGGCGGCGGTTCAAGGACAACAGACAACAACTCGAGACATAGGCGAAGCTTGTTTGCTCCCTAGTCATCGAAACCCCATCAATTCCATCACAACTAGACGTAGGCTTTTACCTTCATCAAAGGGGCCGAACTAGTATAAAATCTCTTGTGTCCCTTGTCCGCTTTAACCCCTTCAAGCTAACCCGTCGTGATGGCTCCACGACTAAGTCCTTTCTCTAGGACATCTGCCGTGACAAAACCATGACAGTTGGCGCCCACCGTGGGGCTATCGCACGATGGTTTCTGGTTCTTGGAGGGCCGCTTTGAAGGAATCGAGGGCTACGCTGTAGGCCGGATGACTAAGAGTCGTCGCGGCAAGCTCTACATCAACGACGCGGGCTGGGGCCCCGAGGCCGGCTCAATTGAGTACGGGTACCGGGTCCCCTTTGGTAGCATTCACGTTTTCATTGGCAAGATCGGTGAACTAAGCCCTGAGCCAGACATCTGCACCTACCTCGTCGAGACGGCTCAGCGTGCGCAATCCGCCCGGGTTAAACCAGCCATGAAGCGTGCCTTCGTGGGAGTCATCCATGGAGGAAGTTATGAGGACAGATCGGAGTTTCGCGGGGCGACTGTCATTTGTTCCGGTGACGAATCTTCGACCGGAGAAACCGAATCTCTTTATCAGCTACAAGATGGCCGGATTGGGAGCTGTTCCGATGGCGACAGTATTCCGGACCCCTCTGATCTGCCCAACCGGGTTGGAATATTCATGACCAGAACACAAGCAGCGCTTCATTCTTCGACAGCCGCGGCAACGATCTCCGGTTCAGCAGCGGTGACGGCTGCCGGGGCAGGAGGCCCTGTGCGCCCGCCGACTCAGGTTCTATCAGAACTATTTGATGCGTTGGCTGTGCTTATGGCGGAAGTTAATCCGCCAGATCAGGACGTTCACAATACGGAGATTGCAAAGGTAAAGGAACAGATCACCCAGGCCAAGGCGGATCTGGCGGCTGAGGACACCAGGATGGCCGCAGAGCGGGCTGCTTTAGATGCACAGGCCTATAGGCTTATGTTGGACCAGAGTGCGTCGCATGAAGTCATGAGGAGGAAGCACCAATCCCGCTTACCTCCGGTTTTCAAGGCCAGAGACCTTTTCAACACTCCAGAACCAAGATCCAGCAATCTGCTGGAGGGGAATCGGGCAGAAGCCCCTGGGACCGGTGCACCAGTTTAGCCTCGTCAGATGGACCCGCCTCGTCAAAACACCGTTATACCTCAGGATGCTTTAACACCTCCGGGTCACTACTCCAACCCAATGGACAATCTTGTTGCCGCTGCTGCACGGCTGGAGGCCATTCCAATTGAAGGAGACTCGCCGCAGGCAGTAGAGACACGACGGGTCAAGGAACTTCTGAGGACAGCTTTGGCCCAACAGGAAGCGTACTCGTACAGTCGCGACCGGATCAACTCGACCCCCTGTCCAAGCTGGAGCTATAGCAGACATATGGATGAACCAGCAGTGTCGAGTAATGAACGACGTGGAGCACCCCGTGGCAACAACCCGACGGGTGGTGCTGATGACGCTCAGGAAGTGGTGAACCGGGCCCGAGTGCGCAGGGAGGCTGAGTTAGCCGCACAGCATCAGGCTCGGCAGCTCACGCCGGTTCGTCCAACCATCTCGATCAAACCTGGTGTTACTTCTAGTTCTTTGGGGGTGCCTTGCCTTATCCCCGCTTTACACAACGTGCGCCTGCCCAAGGATTTCAAAGGCCCGCGCAAGGTACCAAATTACACGGCGGATCAACCTCCAGAGACATGGGTGGAGAGCTATGAGATGGCCATGGAGATGCTTGATGTGGATGACACGGCGTGTGCGAAATACTTCACCATGATGCTTGAAGGAACGGCCCGTACTTGGTTAAAAAGCTTGCCAGCTAATTCTATCAGTTCATGGGCCCAATTATGAGCCCGGTTTATCAGCAACTTCAAGGATACCTGTAAACAGCCTATGTCGATAGTGGACTTAGATGGATGCGTCCAGGAGGAAGGAGAATCAACGACTCATTGGATGCGCCGGGTTTCAAAAGTGTTGCACTGCTCAGACCGCATCAACGCTGACACCGCAGTATTAACCCTAGAAGGCAACTGCCGGTTTGGGCCCCTGAAGTTGAAATTGGGACGGATGAAGCGTCATTGCACCGACATGGGGACCCTCATGGCCGCTTTGGTGAAATATGCTGATTCTGATAGTACTAAGGATCCCGAATCTGATGATGACAAGATAGGGAAAGGGAAGAAGAACAGCAGCTCCAAAGGTCAGCAGCATCACTGGGTAGGCAATGGCGGAGGAGGAAAGCGTAAAGCTGATGGTAACATGGACTTTGTGGCTAATACCAATGCACAGGACAATGGCCGACGATGCAAGGGTAGGCCGAAAAATCGTAATGGAGCACCCAACCCTAACCCAAACCTCCTAAACTATCTGCTAAGCCAGCCCTGTCCAAGACATGGGACGAAGGAGGAGCCAGCAAACCACCTTTGGAAGGATTGCTTTATTATACAGGAGTTCAAGAATCCTAATAATTTCCGGTATGATCACGAATCTGGCGGTGGCTCAGGGTCCGGGCCGGGTTATGGTGGAGGAAGTTCTGGTTCAGGATTTAATGGTAATCCGGGCAGACATAATGGTCAAAATAGTCAGAACAACCAGGGTGGTTACAACCAGCAGCAGCAACAGTCAGGTTACCAGAGCAACCCAAAGCAGTTGAGTAGTGGGCAGTACCATGTCTTTACCACTATCTTGGACTAGCGAGACCGGAAGGTTCAGAGGCGGGCAGTCAACTCTGTTGAACAGGCCATACCCCGTTATCTGCGTTGGTCTGAACAGCCAATCATATGAGCAGAGAGGATCACCCACCCCAGGTCGATAATCCGGGTCAGTTGGCTCTGGTGGTGGCGCCTCAGGTGGGAGGTTCTAAGTTCACCAAGGTGCTCATGGATGGAGGGAGCAGCATTAACATCCTGTACTATGAGACCTTCCGTCGTATGGGACTAACAGATAAGAATCTCAAACCGTCTAATACAGTATTCCATGGTGTAGTGCCTGGCAGATCAGCATATCCCGTTGGTAAGATAGCTCTCGAAGTGGCCTTTGGGGATGATCATGATTCCAGGTCGGAGACATTGACGTTTGAAGTGGTGAAAATCCAAAGTCCATATCATGCCCTGTTTGGGCGACCGGCATACGCCAAGTTTATGGCTCAGCCCTGTTATGTGTATTTGCAGCTCAAGATGCCAGGTCACAAGGGGACAATAACGGTTCACGAAAGCCGCAAAATTGCTTTGGAATGCGAGGAAGGAGATGCGGCTTATGCAGAGTCGGTTTGTGCCACCGAGGAGTTGAAGTACTATAAAGACAATGTTGATCCGGCGGACATGACTCCGTTGAAGAAGCCAACTACGGAGCATGATCCGGCCCTGAAGTTCAAATCGGCAGCAGAAACTAAGCTTGTTGACTTCGTACCTGGCGATTCGTCCAAGTAGTTCAGCATCAGTGCCAACTTGGATCCGAAATAGGAAAGCGCGCTCATCGAGTTCATCCGTGAGAATCGGGACATTTTTGCATGGAAGCCCTCCGACATGCCAGGTGTACCAAGGCAACTCGCTGAGCACACACTTAATGTGGATCCTAAATATAAACCGGTGAAACAGTTCCTCCGCCGTTTTAGCGAAGAAAGACGCAAGGCGATTGGAGAAGAGGTAGCCAGGCTCTTAGCAGCTGGCTTTATTGTTGAAGTTTTTCACCCCGAGTGGCTTGCCAATCTGGTGCTGGTTCTCAAGAAAAACGGCACCTGGCGCATGTGTGTGAATTACACAGATCTTAATAAAGCTTGTCCAGCAGATCCTTTTGCCCTCCCCCGTATTGATCAAATTATTGATGCTACGGCGGGTTGTGAGCGTTTAAGTTTTTTGGATGCGTATTCTGGCTATCATCAGATCAAAATGGCAGTTAAGGACCAGGAGAAGACATCATTTGTAACTCCCTTTGGAGCCTTCTGCTATGTGTCTATGCCCTTCGGGCTCAAGAGTGCCCAGGCAACTTACCAACGGTGTGTACAAAATTGTCTTCACAAGCAGATTGGCCGTAATGTACATGCTTACGTGGATGATATCATGGTTAAATCCAGGGAGAAGGAGACTCTGATTGATGATTTGAAGGAAACCTTTGATAACCTGAGAACATACAAGATGATGCTTAATCCGGACAAGTGTGTCTTTGGTGTACCGGCGGGCAAGCTATTGGGTTTTCTAGTGTCCAACAGGGGAATTGAGGCTAATCCGGAGAAGATCACGGCTATCACCTCCCTGGCTAAACCGAAGTGTATCAACGATGTTCAACGCCTGGCAGGCCGGATTGCTGCGCTAAGCCGGTTTATCAGTCGCCTGGGTGAGAAGGCAATCCCTTTGTATCAGATGTTGAAAAAGACGGATCAGTTTGTCTGGAGTTCTGCTGCTGATGAAGCATTTGAGGACTTAAAGCGGCAATTGGCCAATCCTCCTGTGCTCGCCGCTCCCGTTGACAAGGAGCCGTTACTGCTATATGTTGCTGCTAATGTTCGGGCGGTCAGCGTAGCTATCGTGGTGGAGCGAAAGGAGGCAGGTAAGGAGCATCCGGTTCAACGTCCGGTCTATTATATCAGCGAGGTGCTCATTGAGTCCAAGCAAAGGTATCCGCATTGGCAGAAGCTGGTGTATGGAGTTTTTATGGCAAGCCGGAAGCTTAAACAATATTTCCAAGGGCACTCAATTACGGTGGTCAGTTCTGCTCCTTTGGGAGATATCATCCAGAACCGGGAAGCAACTGGCCGGATTGCAAAGTGGGCCATAGAGCTGGGGCCGTACGGTTTGAAGTATGTGCCTCGGACAGCGGTTAAGTCTCAAGCACTTGTTGATTTCATCAATGATTGGACGGAAATGCAAGCACCTGAAGAAAATCTGGATCATACGTATTGGACCATCCATTTTGACAAACCCAGGCAGTTGGAAGGCTCGGGGGCTGGAGTCGGATTAACTTCCCCATGAGGTGATAAGTTTTGTTATGTTCTCCGTTTAATGTTCTCTTGTACTAACAATGCAGCAGAGTATGAAGCCTTGCTCCATGGTCTCCGGATGGCTAAGGAGATGAATCTAAGTCGAGTTAAGTGCTTCGATGACTCGGACCTTGTGGCTCAGCAAGTGTCTGGCACTTGGGATTCCAAGGACCCACTCATGGAAGCATATCGTCGTGAGGTGGATACTGTCGCAGGTTATTTCAAAGGCTATCAGGTGGACCACGTGGACCGGCAGAAAAATGAAGCGGCAGACGCTTTAAGCCGGCTGGGCTCTCGGCGTAAACCCGTCCCACCCAATGTTTTTCTGGATGTTCTACACAACCCGTCGGTCAAGATCCCTGGTGAAGAGGATTTGGCTATTCCTGATCCGGAGGCTCAATTGGTGGCGGCTCTTCATGTTATTCCAGATTGGACGCTTCCTTACCTGGCGTACAAGAACCGGGGTGAGTTGCCAGAGGATGAGATTCTAGCCCGGTAGATAATCCGGCGATCCAAATCCATGGCTATCATCAACGGCGAGTTGCATCATTGCAGTATATCAGGAGCTTTTCAACGCTGCGTGTCTCCTGAAGAAGGTCGTGAAATTTTGCGTGAGATCCACGAAGGAGATTGTGGTCACCATGCCGGTTCAAAGTCTCTGGTGGCTAAAGTGTTTCGCCATGGTTTTTATTGGTTAACTGCTCATGCTGATGCGGAGGATCTGGTCAGACGATATGATTGTTGCCAAAGGTTTTCAAGGCGTGCTCATGTACCGGCTCAAGAATTGAGAATGATTCCAATTACTTGGCCGTTTGCGACTTGGGGGCTGGATATGGTTGGGCCTTTCAAAAGGTCCAAAGATAAGAAGACCCACCTCCTGGTGGCGGTTGACAAGTTTACAAAGTGGGTGGAGGCAGAACCTGTTAGCAAGTGTGATGCGGCCACGGCGGTTCAGTTCATCAAAAAGGTGATTTTACGGTTTGGCTTTCTGCACAGTATTATCATAGATAATGGTACCAATTTGTCCAAAGGTGCTATGAAGGAGTTCTGCAAACGGGAGCACAATTGGCTCGACGTTTCATCAGTGGCACATCCACAGTCCAATGGTCAAGCAGAAAGAGCTAATCAAGAGATCTTGAGAGGCATCAAGCCCCGACTCATGGTTCCTTTGCAGAGAACGCCGGGTTGTTGGGTAGAAGAATTACCATCTGTGTTATGGAGCATTAATACAACACCCAACAGATCAACATGATACACAGCGTTCTTCATGGTTTATGGAGCGGAGGCGGTTCTCCCCAGTGATATCTGTCATGATTCACCTCGTGTCACGGCTTATATTGAAGCGGACAACGAGACAGCACGGCAAGATGCTTTGGACCGGTTGGATGAAGAGCGTGACATCGCAGCCGATCGATCGGTGATTTACCAGCAGGATCTTCGTTGTTATCACAGTCGCCGGGTCAGAACCAGAGCCTTTCAGGAAGGAGATTTGGTGCTTCGGCTCATCCAAGATCAGACTGATATGCATAAGCTATCCCCACCTTGGGAGGGGCCTTTCATGGTCAGCAAGAATCTACACAATGGGTCGTACTATCTGATCGATATTTGAGAGCATAAGGACTCACGTACATCAGAGGAGGAGACTAACAGGCCGTGGAATATAGCTCATCTTCGGCCTTACTATACCTGAGCCATTGGCTATACTTATGTACATATTACGACAATGTATATATTATGGTTAATATAATAAACCAGAACCTCAGCTAAAGCGGGGTATCTGTTCTTTTACATCATGTGAGGTTACACGGAGTTGCTCTAAAGCGGCCTCCGGTTTACCCCTTGAGTTCACTTTGCTAAAAGCATCGTGTTATATCACTTGGAGGATTGGTCGTGTCCGAACCAATACCATGCCTCTTGATAGGCGAGAGCCACCAGATCACTTGGGGACTTGGTCATGTCTGAACCAGTCATGCCTCTTGATCGGCCTAAGGCCACAGAATCACTTGGGGGCTTGGTCGAACCCGAACCATGACCATGCCATTTGGTCGGCATAAATGCCACAGAATCACTTGGGGACCTGGCTGACTAGAACAATAGTTACACCTAACGGGAGCTTGGTCGTGCTTGGCCATGGTAACGTCATTTGATCAGCTTAAATAAACCTTTTTTGGCAAACGTTTTTGTCATTGCTTTTGCTTCACACTTTTCTTTGAAGGGTTTTTTTTGCTTTTCATTGTGTTTTTTAAACCGACAAAAAAATTTAACCAATCAATTGACAGAACACAGTTCACGTCAATCCGGAGACTATTTGTCCGGTTTGATCCTTGTTGTTAACATCCTCTTATGGAGTAACACGGTGTTTATTATAACCCAGCATGGTTTACATGGTAAACCAGCGTCATATATATATACAGGAGCTGTTATCTCCTCCAACAGTGTGGGTTTGCAAAACTCCGCTTCAAGGTTGGCCAAGCCAACTTCACACTCAACAATGGCAGGTATTATGTATCTCAAAAATTTGATCATATACTTAAAATTTTGTTTTGGATGACATCATATTCCGCCTGACGGTACAACCGCGGTGGCACTTGACGAATTTCTTATTTCAGAAAGTGTTTTGGAAAGTTCATTACCACAGGAAGAACAAGTTATGCACGAAGGCATATCAACATCAAAGGTATCAGCTAGCCTATTACAAGGCAACATGGTGCCCATAATAATATAATTGTTTTTCACAAAGGAGAGGCAGTTTTAAAACCAGCTTTCGGTTCAAGCTTGGCCACCAGCCTGGTCTGATGGTTGTGGGTCATCCTGCGCCGCTTCAGCTTTCGTTTCTCTACCCAGTGGCTGGAAATCCACAGTTGTCCAGTCGATTTCCATTAATGCTTGAAAAATAGCTTCATCATGGATCAACAATGACGGGTCAATATCGGGAGCGTAAGTATGCTTATGGATTGGAGGGATTAGATTTTCCGATTCATGGATTGGTGCAGCTATTCGCTTGTTCTGACTGTCATATTGGGCTTGATAATGAGACAAGTCTGCTTTCTCAGCCAGATGACAAGCTAGCGGACGTACCTCCCGGTTTATTGCTCGCAGATCCGCTTCGCCAAATTCTAACCCATCTTCCTTCAAGCTGGGATAGCCCTGAGCCGCTTCAATAGGATCAAAATCCGGCACCCAGGCTTTTGCCCGGATTAAGGCATTGATTGCACCGGTTCGAGCAGCAGATTTCTTCAGCTCTTCAACCCGGGCAGGAAGCACCGACAGTTTCATCAGAGTATCTTGAATCAAAGTGGCCGCCAGTTTGTTATGAGATGCGGTACAGATGATCCGCTAGGCACCAGTATACAATTGTTCAACCAATGTATAGGCGACTTTTAGTTTCTTCCGCACATCTAACCCCAAGTGATCAATGCGTGTCCCTGAAATACCATAAAGGGTTAATGAACCGGCGACTCTGTCAAAAGGCAGAGCCAATTCAGAAGTCAAACTGGCTTACCCAAGATAGCAGTGGTCATGTCATGCACGTGCCGCTTTATGCTGGTCAGTTCATCCGCCACCGGTTTTAGTGCAGCCTCGGCATCCTCTGCTCGTTTGATTAAAGCAGACTTTTCAGTGGCCCAATCCGCCTGCTTCTTCTTGAAGCTCTCCTTAAGCTGTTCCATGGCGCTTAAAGCACTGGCTAATTCCTCTTTTGCTTTGGAGGTTTCAGCTTGTTGGGTTTTCAGGTTTTCTTGGAGATTGGCGATTTGGCTTTCTTTCGTCTTCAGCTCAGCCTGCATGCAGACAGTTATATGCTTCAACAAAATGGTACAAGGATTGAAGTACCAACCACA
This sequence comes from Triticum aestivum, assembly GCF_018294505.1. Lineage (NCBI taxonomy): Eukaryota > Viridiplantae > Streptophyta > Magnoliopsida > Poales > Poaceae > Triticum > Triticum aestivum. The sequence continues at coordinate 482,059,241 of NC_057797.1, forward strand.
TAACAAGTTATGCACTTGGCACTTGGGGGCTAATGCATATTCGATCTTCATCTTTCAATTGCTTACAAAGTCCCAAGATCAATACAAGTATTCAACTTGGCACTTGGGGGCTAATGGCTATTTGCTCGTATATATTCTGATGCGGCAATTTCAATTACTTAAAGTACCGGTTTAACTACGTTAAGTTGAACCGGCCCTTAGGGGCTACATCAGCAAACTTTAAAGCATCAAGATTTATATTGGTAAGTCCCGGTTTGAAAGAATATAACAAACCGGCCCTTGGGGGCTAGGAGAGTCAGCAAGAATGGAAGCATACAAGCAGGAAGGAGCATATGGAAGTTACCTCATATTTCTCTTTCATCATATTAACCAGACCGGCTTCATAGTCGCGACTGGTATACAACCAGTTCAGATAGCCGGAATGGATACCTTGGGCGTTCAGAGCGGCATAAGTCGTCAGATCAGCGTTCCACTTGCCTTTGCCAAAGGCAACAAATTCTTCCTTGGCAGAATGTTTGGATAAAGCGACAGGATTTCTTGGCTCAGTATGGCCAGTGCCAGTAATGACAACCTCATCATCCTGGGTACCGCTGGTTTGCACTGGGGCTGTTAGCTTGTTAGTAGGTTTTACTGGACCGGTGGAACTTTCAATTCGGATGGGACCTGTGGGCTGATTGACAGGACCTAAGGCGTCAGTAGGTCTCTCATCAGCAATAAGATCATCCTCCTGCTGTGGTGGATCGTTGGGTATATCCTCAGGAATAGCCGCTTCAAGATTGGGTGTCTTGCCTGGTTCAAGAATGACATCTTCTTCGGCCGCTTTGTCCAGGCGGGCCTTCTTGCTTGGCCTAGGTTTGGCCCTAAGAAGAATAACAAAATCAAATACGGCATATGTTCTAAGGCAATGTACTGCAAACATCACAATAAGTATAGCTTACCCAAGCACCGTTTTGAGCGGTGGGAGCTGAGTAGCCGATGACTCGCCAAAAGATGAGTGGGAAGTAACCTAGTAATCGGAGTCAGACGGATTAAGAGGTTGACGAAAGCATCCTGTTTTCGGACAAGCACTGACAAGCAAATTAGAGACCTCAGAATGGCATTTCCGAACCGGACTGTTCGGTAAACCGGCGGAGGTAACTACCTGGCCGCTGTGCCGGGTGGTGCGGCGAGCTTCGTGTTGTTGGGTCTTCATAAGAAGTTTAGGATCCAAGTAAGCAAGAGGATGAGAAAATTTAACTTTCCGGTTTTCCTGATGGATTTTTTGTGAAGGCAAAGTTTCTGAATCGGAAGAGAGAATAATTACCTCTGCAACATCCGCGTGGCTGGCTTCGGCATCATCCTGACAAATATCATCATCAATAAGATTATCCACCTCATCATCAGGGGCCGGATTAGAAGATGCAGTGCTTCTTTTCCTGTGGGCAGTCTTCTTCACAACTTTAGTCTTTTGCCGGGTTGCTCTTTCCGGTTTGTCTGGTTTTTCTGGTTTCTCCTGCGGCAGTTTTTTGCTCCAAAATGGATCATCACCCTGATTATGCAGACACTGGTATTAAAAACAATGACCAGACATATTAATAACAGATTCAGCAAAGAGAAAAATCAAAGTCTTACAACTGGCGGTTTGTTGGTGGCACAGAAGGGAAGCAGGCCGGTTCTACCACAGACGTGTTCCGGTTCATTCAGTATCTTATGCACAGCCTCTGTGATTTCTTCACCGGAGAGCTGGAGTTTTGAATGTCGCAGTGGGTCATCAATAGTGTCGGTATACTCGCACATCAAACCGGAGCGCTGACTAAGGGGCAGTATGCTCCATGATATCCAACAGCGAGCGAGATCAACCCCTGTTAAACTGTTGGCCATAAAGGCTCTGAGCTTTAACAGCTGGGGAGCATATTTGCTTCTCTCCTGGGCAGTCAATCTTTGAGGAAAAGGGTGTGTATTGCTGAGCCGCTCCGGACGAAAGCCAGGCAAGGGATTCTCACCAGCAGGGGAGGTGTCTTTGCAGTAGAACCATGTCTGATTCCACTCCTTGGGGTGACTGTGCAGCCTGGCGTGAGGGTATGTGACCTCTTTCCTTTTCTGAATCGCCATGCCACCCAACTCCGTATTAGAGCCATCAGTAAACTTAGTACGGCGGTTTAGATGGAAAAGATCTCTGAACAATTCCACTGTGGGCTCCTCTTGAAAGAACACCTCACAGAGCACTTGGAAGTGGCACATATTTGTAACAGAATTGGGGCCAGTGTCTTGCGGATGGAGTTGAAATTTGGCTAAAACATCCCGGTAAAACTTAGAACCGGGCGGCTTAAAGCCCCGGGCTAAGTGATCTAAGAAAACAACAACCTCTCCTTCTCGAGGTGTGGGAGGGCATTCTTGGATAGGAGCCCTCCAGTGGATGGTATCTTTGCTGCCTAAAGCGCCAATCAGGACTAAATCATCCAGTTGATCCTCTATGACGCGAGAAGGAACCCAATTGCACTCATATACTTGCTTGGCCATGATGGAATCTACAAGGTAGAAGATCCCGGTTCAAAAATGCATTTGATCAAGGTACGTTGGTATGGGCACTGTTAAACCGGAGACAGAACTATCTGAACCAGAGTTTCATGAAGCAACCAACATCTGGCGGTTCAACAAGGGGACTAATGGCATATACCGGTTTGGAAAATTTTCTATAAGGTTAAACCGCCTGATCTAAGCATTGAAAAGCTGAGATTGCGGATGGATAAGTATGCAGAAACAGATTTCACAAGATTTCTCTACAGCGTTGGATCTGAAGCAAGTTCAAAAAATAAGAAAAATATTCAAAATCTCAAAGCAAAACAGAATTGAATCAATGGGCAAAAATATATGTGAGATCTATGGTCTTGGGCATGAAACTAAAGGCGGATACTAAAAGCTGCCGCTACACAGAGCAGGGGTCCACAGGTGCATACAGGAGCTAGTATATGAACAGGAACAGGTGATGAACACTGCAAGAACACGAAACCCTAGAACAGATCTGGGTTGAGAAGAGCAGAAGGTTTATCAGAGTTGAGGAAGACGTGGAAGGTTGCCGCGGTGCTCTGGTTCGTTCAGGTTGATGCAGTGGCTAAGGTTGGTGCAGAAGTTGACGGCGGCGGCGGAGCTCCGAGGCTGGCGACGCAAGGAAGACGAAGAAGAAAGGCACGAAGGGGAGGAAAGAAATGATCCTTCGGTCCTATTTATAAGGCAAAAAGACATGTGTCAGGCGCGACAATCAAGGGGCCATGAAACGGAACTGTCGCCTCGATTCCCGCAGATCTATTAAACAAGGAAGCATAATGGATAGCTTCGGTATGACAGGTGACGTCACTCCGGTTTACAACAATCAGAGAAGATGACATCATGACGGTTTATAGAAATCATGAGAAGATGTTGAAGATGACGTTTTTGCTAAAGGATTGACATGAACCCCTTCAAATCAATCTGGGGCCTAATGTTGGGGATATTACTATTGGGCATAAACCGACTTATCTGGGCCGGGTTAACTTCGTCAGTAGTTAAGTATGTTAAAGCCCAAGATGGCAGATCAGGGCTCAAGGCCCATGGTCGGTTCAAGGCCTGTAGCCGTAAACCGGCGTTGGTAGTTAACTTGTATTGTTAGTTAGGAATAAGTAGAGACCAAACCGGACACATCTATGAGCCGGTATTGGGACTCTGTGAACCGACGGGCGTCACCCGTGTATATAAGGGGTCGACCCGGCGGCGGTTCAAGGACAACAGACAACAACTCGAGACATAGGCGAAGCTTGTTTGCTCCCTAGTCATCGAAACCCCATCAATTCCATCACAACTAGACGTAGGCTTTTACCTTCATCGAAGGGGCCGAACTAGTATAAACTCTCTTGCGTCCCTTGTCCGCTTTAACCCCTTCAAGCTAACCCGTCGCGATGGCTCCACGACTAAGTCCTTTCTCTAGGACATCTGCCGTGACAAAACCACGACAGCCACCGCGAGCCTCAACGCTCACTGGACCGCACACATTAGTATGTATGATTTCCAATAAGTTGGTCGCTCGCTCCATTGTTTTGGAGAATGGAGTCTTGGTCATCTTGCCCATGAGGCATGGCTCGCATGTTTCAAATGATTCATAATCAAGAGACTCCAAAAGTCCATCAGTATGGAGTTTCTTCATGCGTTTGACACCAATGTGACCAAGGCGACAGTGCCACAAGTATGTGGGACTATCATTATCAACCTTACATATTTTGGCATTCACACTATGAATATGTGTAACATCACATTCGACATTAAACAAAAATAAACCATTGACCAACGGGGCATGACCAGAAAACATATCTCTCATATAAATAGAACAACCACTATTCTCGGATTTAAATGAGTAGCCATCTCGCATTAAACGAGATCCAAATACAATGTTCATGCTCAAAACTGGTACTAAATAACAATTATTGAGGTCTAAAACTAATCCCATAGGTAGATGTACAGGGAGCATGCCGACGGCGATCACATCGACCTTGGAACCTTTCCTGATGCACATCGTCACCTCATCCTTCGCCAGTCTCCGCTTATTCCGCAGCTCTTATTTTGAGTTACAAATATGAGCAACCGCACGGGTATCAAATACCCAGGAGCTACTACGAGCGCTGGTAAGGTACACATCAATAACATGTATATCACATATACCTTTGGCGTTGCCGGCCTTCTTATCCGCTAAGTACTTGGGGCAGTTCTGCTTCCAATGACCATTTCCCTTACAATAAAAGCACTGAGTCTTGGGCTTGGGTACATTCTTTGGCTTCTTCCCGGCAACTGATTTACCGGGCGTGGCAACTCCCTTGCCGTCATTCTTGAAGTTCTTCTTACCCTTGCCTTTCTTGAAACTAGTGGTTTTATTCACCATCAACACTTGATGTTCCTTTTTGATTTCCACCTCCGCTGATTTTAGCATTGAATATAACTCAGGAATGGACTTCTCCATCCCTTGCATATTGTAGTTCATCACAAAGCTCTTGTAGCTAGGTGGAAGCGACTAGAGGATCCTGTCAATGACCGAGTCATCTGGAAGATTAACTCCCAGCTGAGACAAGCGGTTGCGCAACCCAGACATTTTGAGTATATGCTCGCTGACAACACTATTTTCCTCCATCTTACAACTGTAGAACTTGTTGGAGACTTCATATCTCTCGACCCGGGCATGATCTTGCAAAACCATTTTCAGCTCTTGGAACATCTCATATGCTCCGTGCTGCTCAAAACGCTTTTGGAGCACCGGTTCTAAGCTGTAAAGCATGCCGCATTGAACCAGGGAGTAATCATCACTACGCGACTGCCAGGCGTTCATAACGTCTTGAGTTGCTGGGAAAATGGGTGCTTCACCTAGCGGTGCTTCAAGGACATATGCTTTCTTGGCAGCTATGAGGATGATCCTCAAGTTACGGACACAATCCGTATAGTTGCTACCATCGTCTTTCAGCTTGGTTTTCTCTAGGAACGTGTTGAAGTTGAGGGCAACATTAGCGTGAGCTATTTGATCTACAAGACATATTGTAAAGATATTTTAGACTAAGTTCATGATAATTAAGTTCATCTAATCAAATTATTTAATGAACTCCCACTCAGACATACATCCCTCTAGTCATCCAAGTGATACATGACCCGAATCGACTAGGCCGTGTCCGATCATCACGTGAGACGGACTAGTCATTAACGGTGAACATCGCCATGTTGATCGTATCTACTATACGACTCATGTTCGACCTTTCGGTCTCTCGTGTTTTGAGGCCATGTCTGTACATGCTAGGCTCGTCAAGTCAACCTAAGTGTTTTGCATGTGTAAATCTGGCTTACACCCGTTGTATGCGAACGTTAGAATTTATTACACCCGATCATCACATGGTGCTTCGAAACAACGAACTTTCGCAATGGTGCACAGTTAGGGGGAACACTTTTCTTGAAATTTTAGTGAGGGATCATCTTATTTATGCTACCGTCATTCTAAGAAAATAAGATGTAAACATGACAAACATCTCATGCAAATCATAAAGTGACATGATATGGCCAATATAATCTTGCGCCTTTGATCCCCATCTTTGAGGCGCGGCATGAACACCATCGTCACCGGCATGACACCATGATCTCCATCATCATGATCTCCATCATCGTGTCTTCATGAAGTTGTCTCACCAACTATTACTTCTACTACTATGGCTAACGGTTAGCAATAAAGTAAAGTAATGACATGGCATTTTCATTGACACGCAGGTCATACAATAAATTAAGACAACTCCTATGGCTCATGTCGGTTGTCATACACATTTACATGCAAGTCGTGATTCCTATTACAAGAACATGATCAATCTCATACATCACATATATCATTCATCACATCCTTTTGGCCGTATCACATCACATAGCATACCCTGAAAAAACATGTTAGACGTCCTCTAATTGTTGTTGCATGTTTTACGTGGCCGCTATGGGTTTCTAGCAAGAACGTTTCTTACCTACGCAAAACCACAATGGTGATATGCCAATTGCTATTTACCCTTCATAAGGACCCTTTTCATCGAATCCGATTCGACTAAAGTGGGAGAGACAGACACCCGCTAGCCACCTTATGCATCAAGTGCATGTCAGTCGGTGGAACCAGTCTCACGTAAGCATAGGTGTAAGGTCAGTCCGGGCCGCTTCATCCCACAATTCCGCCGAATCAAGATAAGACTAGTAACGGTAAGCAAATTGAAAAAATCATCGCCCACAACTGCTTTGTGTTCTACTCATGCATAGAATCTACGCATAGACCTAGCTCATGATACCACTGTTGGGGAACGTAGCAATAATTCAAAAATCTTCCTACATGTCACCAAGATCAGTCTAGGAGATGCTAGCAACGAGAGAGAGGGAGTGCATCTTCATACCCATGAAGATCGCTAAGCGGAAGTGTTGCAAGAACGCGGTTTGTGGAGTCGTACATGCAACGACTCAGATCGCGATCCATTCCGATCTAAGCGCCAAACAGCGGAGCCTCCGCATTCAACACATGTACAGCCCAAGATTTATCCTCCTTCTTGATCCAGCAAGGGGAGAGGAGAAGTTGAGGGAGAACTCCGACAGCACAACGGCGTGGTGGTGATGGAGCTCGTGGTTCTCCGATAGAGCTTCGCCAAGCGTGACGGAGGAGGAGGAGGTGTTGGAGAGGGGGAGGGCTGCTCCACGGGAATGGTATGGCAACCCTCCCACCCCCACTATATATAGGGACAAGGGAGAGGGGGCTGCCCCCCTAGATGCATCTAGAGGGCGGCGGCCAAGGGAAGGCTTGCCCCCCAAGCCAGGTGGGGGGTGCCCCCTCTAGGGTTTCCCCCAACCCTAGGCGCATGGGCCCTAGGGCGGAGTTGGCGCCCAGCCCACCTAGGGACTGGTTCCCCTCTATATTCAGCCCATAGGGCCCTCTGAGGCAGGTGGACCCTCCCGATGGACCCCTGGAACCCCTTCGGTGGTCCCGGTACAATACCGGTAACCCCCCAAACACTTCCTACGGCCGAATAAGGACTTCCCATATATAAATCTTCATCTCCGGACCACTCCGAAACTCCTCATGATGTCTGGGATCTCATCCGGGACTCCGAACAACCTTCGGTAACCACATACTATTTCCCATAACAACTCTAGCATCACCAAACCTTAAGTGTGTAGACCCTACGGGTTCGGGAACCATGCAGACATGACCGAGACATCTGTCCGGCCAATAACCAACAACGGGATCTGGATACCCATGTTGGCTCCCACATGTTCCACGATGATCTCATCGGATGAACCACGATGTCGGGGATTCAATCAATCCCGTATACAATTCCCTTTGTCCATCGGTATGTTACTTGCCCGAGAATCGATCGTCGGTATCTCTATACCTCGTTCAATCTTGTTACCAGAAGTCTCTTTACTCATTCCGTAACGCATGATCCCGTGGCTAACTCCTTAGTCACATTGAGCTTGTTATGATGATGCATTACTGAGTGGGCCCAGAGATACCTCTCCGTCATACGGAGTGACAAATCCTCGTCTCAATTCGTGCCAACCCAACAGATACTTTTGGAGATACCTGTAGTGCACCTTTATAGCCACCCAGGTACACGTTTGGTACACCCAAAGAATTCCTACGGCATCCGGGAGTTGCACAATCTCATGGTCTAAGGAAATGATACTTGACATTGGAAAAGCTTTAGCAAACGAACTACACCATCTTGTCCTACGCTTAGGATTGGGTCTTGTCCATCACATCATTCTCCCAATGATGTGATCCCGTTATCAATGACATCCGATGTCCATGGTTAGGAAACCACGACCATCTATTGATTAACAAGCTAGTCAACTAGAGGCATAATAGGGACATATTACAATCTATGTATTCACACATGTATTGCGGTTTCCGATTAATACAATTATAGCATGAAAAATAGACAATTATCATGAACACGGAAATATAATAATAACCACTTTATTATTGCCTCTAGGGCATATTTCCAATAGGCAGCCGCCTTGTCTTCCATGTATTGCAAATCCACCTTCCTCAGTTGCCACATAGAGAGATGCAACCCCAAGTATTTCAATGGGAAAGCAGCCTGTGCAGCGTTCTACTAATATCGCCAGCACCATGGTCATGGTCATTAATGTGGGGGCTTCCTGGTCGTCTCCTTCATCTTTGGCTTATGTCACCATGACCTGGTGCAGTCAGATTGGTTGTGGGATATACTCCTCCAAGGCCTCCTCGGGGGTGTCTTTGTCGTGTCGGCCTCTAGCTAGCTACGGACCAAGGCTCTTTCTTCTTGCTGACTCATGGCTTCCGTTCGCTTCTTTCTCGTCTAGCGGTGGCATCGCTGCCTCTTCGGCTGCATTGTAGTGTTCTGATGCTTGTTCTTCATCAGTGTTCTTGTAATTGAAGAACGGGATTAGATCTGCTGTATTGATGTTGCAATCCGAGATGGGCTCGTCGAGGAAGCAACCCTCCAGGGAGTGGTCAATGTGAAAATTGTCGCAGACCATGGCGACCAGCTGCGAATTTATAGCTGGTCTACCCGGCCTTGTGAGATATAGGCTTCTTAGCGCACTGAGCTTGTGTGTTTTCGGCTTCAGGGCTTTATCGCTGTCCTCTGGGTCTGAGCGCGGGAGACGATGGTCTAGCATGACTGACCAAACGTCGCTCTCGCCCTCAAGCTGGTTACAAATGTGCTGACAGGGCTCCCGCTGGTATGTTTCCCCAAGTTCCAGAGCCCAAATGGGTGTGAGTATTTTATTCCAGATGACGAGGTCTTTGTGGTTGATGAGGCTCTCAATGATATGTGCCGAACTGGTGGCAAGCACAATCAAAGGTCGCCACTATTGTTGATGATGAAGGGGACATTGCCTGCGTAGATTGTGCGTGCAGGGCAGGCCGGTGGGTTGATGTTGACCCAACCCGCCTGTCAGAGGTGAATGTGAGGGAGCCAGAAGTTAGGCTGTCTGATGTCTACTACACAACTTATTCTTGTAGACTCGTGTTGGGCCTCTAATCGCAGAGTTTTGTAGGATAGTTGCAATTTTCCCTCAAGTAGATGACCTAAGGTTTATCAATCTGTGGGAGGTGTAGGATGAAGATGGTCTCTCTCAAACAACCCCGCAATCAAATACAAGAAATCTATTATGTCCCCAACACACCCAATACAATGGCAAATTGTATAGGTGCACTAGTTCGGCGAGGAGATGGTAATACAAGTGTAGTATGGATAGTAGATATAGCTTTTTGTAATCTGAAAATAAGAAAATAGCAAGGTGAAAAGTAACAAAACTGAGCACACACGGTATTGCAATGCTTGAAAACAAGGCCTAGGGTTCATAGATTCACTAGTGCATTCTCTCAACAATGCCTACATAATTGAATCATATAACAAACCCTCAACGTGCGACAAGAATCACTCCAAAGTTCTTTTCTTGAGGAGAACATAAGTTGAAATTGTTGTAGGGTATGAAACCACCTCAAAGTTATCTTTTCTGATCAATCTACTCAGCCATCCCTATAAGTGTCACAAACAACTCTAGAGTTCGTACTAAAATAACACAATATGATACACATCAACCAACTCTAATGTCACCTAGACACTCCAATGTCACAACAAGTATTTGTCGAGGAAACTGATCCACCAACACCTATGGGGACCGGGCCCCTTTCGGTTCGGAGGGGGGCGGAGGCCGCGCAAAGAGCGGATCGAGGCAGTACACGCGAGCAGTTTTACCCAGCTTCGGGCCGCACGGATGCGTAAAACCCTACTGCTGCTTGTTTGTGTGTATTGAATTCTTGCTCAGGAGCGATGGACGCTGCCAGACCGAGCGTGAGAGTGTTCTTGATGTTTTGAATGAGCCAAACCCTTTCTACGTTGCGCTTGGGCCTCCTTTTATACTTTCAAGGGGTCACCGACAGGTGGCAACGTAGACTAGAAGGGTAAAAATGGAAAAGGATGCGGTAGGTGCAGCTACCGCTACTGTGGACACAGTGCACCCTACCTAACTCTGACGGCAGGGGACAAGGTCATTGAATGCCTGTCTGAGTTTCCTAAATAGTGCAAAAAATGACCGTTAGGAGCGCCACCGTTTGCCACGATGGCCTTCTCTTCATCTCCGCTTGCCACCGCGTACCCCTGGCTGCACAGGCTCCCGCCACGCGCCCCTGAGGAAGCCTCATGGCAACACGCGGGTGGGTGCGCTGGAGTGTGGGTACAGAGTGGCAGCGGCCCCCGGCGAGTACCTTGTCGGGGTCATCGTCTTGTAGAGTCCAGAAGCTTGTCGCTCACCGGACCTTGCCGGGACGTGCGGTACATCGTGGCAAGTTTCTTGAAGTGCCGCGGTTGTCCTTCCTGGCAAGATCCTCTTGTCGGGGCCTTGTCTCTTCATCTTGAATGCTTTGTTCTTGAATGGCTCCAAAGGAACCCATGGAGGACTCTGGCGGTCGTCCGTCAAGCCTTGCCGCGCGGTGCTGCAACTGCCCGTGCACAAGTTCGGGATACTAGGGTACCCCTACTCTAGTACACCGACAGGAGCCCCCGGGCCTGGGCCACACACGGTGCCGAGCGCTGTTGGGCCAGGCCCAAAATAGGGCACGGGCACGCGCGGAGCCTGGGTTATGCCGAATCTAACTCCGTATCCACCGCGCCTCCCGTAATGGCACACGTCAATCGCGGAGTCGTGGGAGAGATCGTGGGTGGTTGTTTATTTGGAAGGCCAAAATGTCCGCCCCGTCCCTCTTTATAAGCAGGGGAAACAGGGGCATTTCCCCCACCTTCGCCCTTCGCTGCTGCAATCTCAGAAATCTCCGCCGCCCTCCTCCGCTTGCAGAGTTGAAAGAGGGCAGTGCTCCGCTCCCGTCGCTGCCGCCACCACCAGCGCCGTCGATCTCCCCCACCGCCTCCGCCATGCCTCCGAAGCCCGGGAAGTGGAAGGCCACGAAGGCCGTGACCGCGAAAGCTGTGAAGTCGACCGAAGCGTAGCGGCTTGAGGCGCTGCGGAAGGAGCAGGCCACTTTCCCCCCCGAGCTCTCCGCGAAGGAGCTGAGGGAGTGGTACTATCTCTTTTGGTCGACGAAGACGCGGGCGCATCCACGCATGAAGGTACCCTCCGCCGTCGCCTCACAAGCAGCTCCAGTTGGCGGATATCCTTTCTTCGCCGTGTTCTTCTACTGCAGGCTCTGCCCGCCATTCTCTGATTTCTTTTGCGACGTCATGAACACCTATGGACTCCACCTCCTTGACTTCACCCCCAACGCCGTTCTGACCATGGCAGTTTTCGCCCATCTATGCGAAAACTTTGTCGGAGTCCACCCCAACGTAGCTCTCTTCCGCCATTTCTTTATGCCTCGTGTCGAGAGAGGGGAACCTCTTGCCGGCGGGATCGCCTAGATCTCGCGGGCCGGCAAGAAGGAGACCTATCTGGAGGGGGAGCTCCGCAGCAAGTGGGACGAGTGGAGAGCAGATTGGTGCTGGGTTGTAGAAGAGAGCCCGCAGCCGTTCACCGCCCTGCGCCAAGCCCCAGCAGTGCGTGGCAATGACTAGAGCGCTCTGTCCGTGGACGACGACAAGCTAGAGATCGCCACCACTCGGATCTTGTGTCTCAGGCTTGCCGGGCTGACTGTAGGAGCTGTCGGCGCAGATTTCCTTCGCCGGCGCATCGCCCCTCTGCAGGCGAGGGGGAGACCCGCCTGGGAATTTGGAGGCCCAGCAGATATCATGAGGTTGCGCCCAGGCCTCAACTTCAATTTCACCGTCATAGAGTTGGACGGGATACTCAAGGAGATATTCAAGCACGACCCACAGCATCCCGAGTGGTTCTGGTTGCCAGCAGGCGTCGTTCCTCTGTGCAACAACTCCTCGCGCGACCGCATCTGCGCCATGATGCCGTTGTGTGATTCGCACGGGATCGCTCCAACTTGGCAAGAGCCTACCGGAGACGTTGTGCAGCAGTCTTCGACAGCCTAGTGGAAGTAGCAGTCAATGCTGACGACAAGAAGCTCCTCACCCGCGACACCACCAATCAAGAGATGGAACGCATCACCACCAAGGCGGAAGAGGCGGCGGCAGCCGCAGCCGCGGGTGAATTTGGGTTCACGATGGAGGAAGCGGACGCGGCATCGGCGATGAGTCTTGCTGAGCGGGAGTGGCCCGAAGACGAAGAAGAGCTTGCCGCACCCGACGCCGAGTTGAGTGAGCCCGCCGAGGGTGCGAGCGGCCCGCCATCTCCGGGGAGCTTGCCGGGAACAGGGCCCGGAACGCAGCCCCCAGTGCAGCCAAGAAGGCACCTCCGCAGGATCGGGGACGCAGCAGGGCGGCAAGCTGGTCAACAGCCGCAGCGCCGCGCGACGCGCTCCGCCGCGACAAGTACGGTTGCCGCGGGTGCGCCTCCCGCCGCAGTGGCAACTGGGGCGGGGTCATCTCGGGCTGGCGCCGCAGTCCCCGCCAAGCGGCCAAGGGATCCCACCCCTCCACCTCGTCGCGCCGGAGGTGGGCCGAACTTCGACCTGTCCGCGCTCAGCTCCGACGAGGAAGAGGAAGAAGAGTAAGATTCCCTTGTTGTTCTTGTAGTTCTTCAACTTGCCATTCCTATCTTGCATCTGATCTGACCCACCCTGGACTCTCCCTTTTCAGGACTCTGGCCCAGAGGGCGGTGAAGAGGGCCAAGGCTCAGGTGGTGGTCATCGAGGACGAGCCCACTGCGATGACAGGAGGCGCGCCCGAGACCACCTTGCCGGATCCGGCCATCACTTCGCAGAGCAGCCCCCAGCGCAGCCCCCAGCGTAAGCATATGGTTTACTTTCTGCTTCTGGGTGCGCGTGGTTGCTCTTTTCCTTTGTTGACATCTGATCACTGGTTTGTTTGTGCAGGAGCAGAACAACTTCATCAGGAGGGCGTGGTGATCTCCTCTGACTCGTCGTCTGCTTCGACTACGCCGCCAAGGGCGGACTCCCCGGCAAGGGAGCGTTCTCCGGTAAGGGAGGAGCCTCCGGCAAGGGAGGAGTCTCCGGCAAGGGACAGCGCTAACGATCCGCCGGTGGTGGAGCTTATGACAGCGGATCCCAGCACAGGTAATCCTTCCTGCCCGAAACTTTCTTTGTATTCTTCTGCTGATTTTTCTTCTTGAGTGCTTGTTTGACTTCTCATTCTTCTCCGGTCGTCAGATCCACCCTCCGAGGATCCGATGGAGGCCGAGGCGGGCGGCGGAGAGGACGCGCGCGGCAACACTGATGATGCCGCGGCTGCCGAAGACGGAGCTGGTGCCGATGTGCCTGCCGGTGAAGAGGCCGCCAAGGCTGCCGCCGAGGAAGCTGGCGGGGGATCTGGCGATCGCATTGACGGCCCTGAGGCCGCAGGAGCGTCAGGCGCTGCACCGACCGCCGATCCCTCCGCCGCTGCCGCAGCGTCAGGCTCCGAGGAGCCCCAGCCCGGCGCCTATCTGAAGGCTGGCGAGGGCATCTTCATCAAGCTCCCTTGGGCGTCAAGCTCCAAGGCGCCGGTGGAAGGAGAAGTTTTGGATAGGGAGGTGCTCGCCTCCGCCGGGTTGTCGATCGTTGACGCGCCGGGAAGCAGCAGTGACGAGCCCGAGGAGGAGCGGCTGCTGCGGAGGCTACTGGCGCTCTATCGCGCCCGTCAAGTCAAGTTGGAGTCCGGGGAAGCGCTCGTCGTGAAAGCGAGCGTGGATATAGAGAAGCGCGCGGAGGAGCTCCGGGGTTTTCGCCAGGAAGCTCTCCGGGCCTTGGCGGAGGAGCGGGAGCAGCTTGCTGAAGAGCGGAAGGCCTTCCTCCTCGAGAAGGCCGAAGCTGAAGAACAGCAGCGGCTCACCGGCGAGAAGCTGTACGCGCGAGAAGGCGAGCTGGCTCAGCGGAAAGTGAACCTCGACAGCCACGAGGAGGAGCTTGCCGCGTGCGAACGGGCACTTGGCGGGTCGCTCCAAGAGGCAAAGGATGCGGCTGCGGCTGCCGAGACCGCCGAGAAGGAATTGGAAGTAAAGGTGGCGCAGCTGGAGGCTGATCTGAAGGTGGGTGGCGAAGAGCTTGCCGCGCTCAAGAGGGAGCGCAAGAAGGACGCTCTTGCCCACGGTGAGCTGCAGGGCCAACTCTCCGAGAAGGGCAAAGAGCTGCGCGCCGCCAGGAATTCCAATGCTGATCTGGAGCTGAAGTTGGCCACCCTGACGGAGACGTTGGACGGCGCCAAGAAATGGGAGGCGGACTTGAAGAAGGACATCAAGGCCAACGAGGCGCTGCTAGCGAGGGCCGCCGAAACCCAGAATCTTCTCAGAGATACTGTGGCGCTCTGGACGGAGGGCCTCGTGAACATTGCTGCAGTCATCGAAGAGGAGCTGGTGCAGTTGGGGGTGGAAGGCTTCGGGTACTCCTCCCACGAGAAACTCCAACCCAGCGCCAAGCTCACTCTATTCTTCAAAGGCGTGGCGGCGGCGCTCCAGCAACTCCGGGAACGGATCCCAAAGCAGTTGGCCGACGAGTCACGCTCGATTTGTGCCAGAGTTCTGGAGAAGGTGCTGGTGAAGGTGGCCTTCCGCAATCCGGGCCTCAACCTCACCAACGTCCTCAAGAGGCTGTCGGCGGACGCTGATCTTGACGCACTTAAGGCCCTCGTCGCACCCATTGTGGACAGGGTGAACGAGGTCAAAAGGGTTGACGGCGGTCGCGTAGATTAGGCCGTCCGTTTTCTTCTTTTCTTGTCGCTGCCAGTCATGTCATGGGAACACTTTATTAGAGGCGCGACAAGTTATTTTTGTAATATAACTCTATCTTAGGCAAAAAATTGCTGTGTTACTTCCTTTACTCGACTCTTGGCTTTGTATGGTTCTGCCCTACGCTTTCTAGGGAAACTTGCCGGTGCAGGCACCCTTGCCGCGAGCGCCGAGTGCGGAACTTCAGCAGCCTGCTGGCGGGGTCGCTACCGACAAGCAACCTTGTCACAACTAGTTGCAGCTCACTTAAGTTGTTGAGCGGACTCGAAACAAAGTAAGGGCACAGCTAGCTACGAGTTGGTTCCTCCGCGCACAGGTTTTCCATACAAAGCACGGTCGTTCAAGGAAAATAACTCAAAAACTTAAAAAACTGATTGCTCAAACTTTAGCAACTTAGCTTTTCTGTCGTCTGCTTCCCGGCAAGGAGAAACTTTCTTGAACGGCCTGGTCCACATCATTATCTTCTCCTCCCCCCCCCCCGGTAAACCTTGTGGGCGAGGGAACCTTCCTTCTTTTGAGAAAGAAACAGAGAAATAAAGTAATGATATGGAGCCTTGGGCTCGTTATCGCTTACCGGGGTCTGGTACTGCACAAAGTGTCAGATAACATATGCGAAAAAGGATTATAGCATAAAAAAAGCTGACAAGATTTGCGGGGCACATGAACTTTACTGGTGCACGGGTTCTGCGCCCGGCTTTGTACAAAGGATTACATGCAACAGCGGCAAGACTTGTACAAAAGGTGGTTGCCGGAAAAGCTTCCGGCAACCGCGCCCTACGGGTAAAACTTACGAAGATGTTCAATGTTCCAGGAGTTGCTCACCGGAATGCCATCTTCGGTCTCAAGGCGGACAGCGCCGGGCCTAGTGACTCGTTTCACCCGATAAGGGCCTTCCCACTTCGGCGTCAACTTGTTGGAATTCTTGGCGGACTGAACACGCCGAAGAACAAGGTCGCCTTCCTCGAAGCTCCTGGCTTTAACTTTGCGGCTATGGTAGCGACGCAAAGCTTGCTGGTAGCGAGCGACTTGCACAGCAGCCTGAAGACGGTCTTCCTCAAGGAGCAGCGCGTCATCTTGGCGCAACTGCTCTTGCTCGAGCTCATCATAAGCGAGCACTCGAGGTGACCCGTAAACGAGTTCCGTGGGGAGAACTGCCTCTGCTCCGTAGACTAGAGCGAAGGGTGTCTGGCCAGTGGCTCGATTTGGCGTCATCCTGATCGACCAAAGAACCACCGGCAGCTCCTCGATCCAGTTTCTTCCGCACTTGTGCAGCCTGTCGAAAGTTCTGGTCTTGAGACCTCGCAGCACTTCAGCATTTGCCCTCTCCGCTTGACCGTTGCTTCTCGGATGAGCAACAGAAGCGAAGCAGACCTTGGCGCCAAGATCTTGGACGTACTGCATGAAGGTGCGGCTCGTAAATTGCGTGCCGTTGTCGGTGATGATCCTGTTAGGGATCCCGAACCGCAAACAATCGACCTGAAGAACTTGGCTGCTGACTGTGCTGTCACCTTCCTCACTGGTTCCACTTCCGGCCACTTTGTGAACTTGTCGATGGCAACGTACAAGAACTCAAAGCCCCCGACAGCTCGGGGAAAGGGGCCGAGGATGTCGAGCCCCCAGACCAAAAATGGCCAGGATAAAGCGATCGTCTGGAGAGCTTGAGCTGGCTGGTGTATCTGTTTGGAATGGAACTGGCACGCTTCACACTTGGTTACTTGTGCAGTTGCATCCTGGAGGGCTGTCGGCCAGAAGAAACCTTGTCGGAATGCTTTGCCGGCAAGTGCTCTTGCGCCAATGTGGTGACCACATATGCCTCCATGTATCTCTGCCAATAGCTGTTGTCCATCTTCCCGGTGAATGCACTTCAATTTCACATCGTTGAGTCTTATTCTGTATAGTGTGTTGTCGACAAACTTGTACATACTTGACTGCCGGGCTACTCTTTCCGTTTCTTCTTGCTCTTTGGGAAGCTCTCCTGTCTGAAGGAAACGGACGATCTGCTACGCCCATGCTGGAGCTTGCGGCTCGACAACAAGGGCTAAAGGCATATCTGTTGTTGTGGGAACATCCGCTTCTACGGCAAGAACCTGCGGTTCGGCCGGAGCGTGATATTCCCCGGCAAGCTTGCCGGAGCAAAACTTGTCGGGAGCGTTTGCTTCAACGGAACAAACCAAGAGGTTCGCCGGAGCAGACTGCTCCTCAGCACTCTTGGCGTTGATCTTGGGGACCTTCTTGGCGGCGGCTTCGGGAAGCTCTGCCGGAAAGTAGTCATCAGAAACCAACTTCCTCTTCTTTCTCTGTCCAGTCGACGGTGTTACGGATGGTTGAGTCAGCTTGAGCACAAAAATCCCTGGTTCCATAGGTAACTTTAGTGCTGCGCACTTTGACAGGCCGTCAACAATATCGTTCTGAGCTCGTGGAACGTGTTCCATTTGCAGGCCGTCAAAGTGTGCTTCTAGCTTCCTTACTTCATCAACATATGCTTCCATCAACGGACTCTGATAGCTTTTGTTTACTTGGCGGACGACCAACTGCGAGTCACCCCTGACAATGAGCTTGTTGATCCCAAGGTCTGCCGCGATTCTGAGTCCGGCAAGCAAACCTTCATACTCTGCGGTATTGTTCGTTGCTTGCTCCTTGGGAAAATGCATCTGAACTACGTACTTGAGGTGCTCTCCGGTGGGTGTGATAAGTAGCACGCCTGCGCCGGTGCCTTGCAGCGAGAAGGCACCATCAGAGTACATCAGCCACTCTTTGCTTGCCTCTTTGACGGGGATGCTTGTTTCTGGAGTTTCTTCGTCTGGTGTCGGCGTCCATTCCGCTATGAATTCTGCCAATGCTCTGCTCTGTATAGTGGAAGTACTCTCAAACTTGAGGCTAAAGCTTGACAGTTCCAGTGCCCACTCGACAATCCTGCCGGTTGCTTCTGGATTTTGCAGTATCCTCTTCAACGGAAAGCGAGTGACAACTATTATCTCATGTGCCTGGAAGTAATGGCGCAGCTTTCTCGAGGCCATGAGAAGGCCGAAAAGCAGTTTCTGTACGCCAGAATACCTTGATCTAGCCCCCTGTAGAAGGGAATTGACAAAGTAAACTGGGCGCTGCACCATTTTCCTCTGCACCTCCTTGCATGCCTACGCAGACTCAACTTTGTCGGGGCCAGAGCTTGTCGGAGAAGCCCCCTGCTTGTCGCTAGATTCACTTGCCGCAGTTGCTGGCTCATCGTCCGCCTCCCTCTCCGCTACTAACGCAGCACTAACCACTTGATTGGTTGCTGCCAGATATAGCAGCAACTTCTCTTGTGGCTTAGGTGCAACAAGTATTGGAGTGGAGGACAGGTACCTCTTCAAGTCCTGTAGCGCGGCCTCCGCTTCTGGAGTCCATTTCATGGGACCTGCCTTTTTCAATATTTTGAAAAACGGCAAGGCGCGCTCTGCAGACTTAGAGATAAATCTGCTGAGAGCAGCCACGCAACCGGCAAGCTTTCGTACATCCTTGACGCGCTTTGGTGCTTCAATCTGCTCGATGGCTTTGATCTTGTCGGGATTGGCTTCAATCCCCCGCTGTGACACAAAGAACCCGAGAAGCTTGCCGGAAGGGACTCCGAACACGCACTTCTCGGGATTGAGCTTGAGGTTGATCCTGCGCAGATTTGCAAAAGTTTCATCTAGATCTTGAATCAGAGTAGCCTTGTTTTTGCTCTTGACCACTATATCATCCATGTAGGCTTCCACATTTCTGTGCATTTGCGGCTCAAAAGCACAATGGACTACCCTTGCGAATGTTGATCCAGCATTCTTCAAACCGAAAGGCATCCATACGAAACAGTACGTGCCACATGGGGTGATAAATGCGGTTTTCACTTCATCCTCTTCTGCCATGAAGATCTGATGGTATCCTGAGTATGCATCAAGAAATGAAAGCAAATCACATCCGGCTGTGGAGTCAACAATTTGGTCAATACGCGGCAAGGGAAATGGGTCTTTGGGACAAGCTTTATTAACATCAGTGAAGTCAATACAAAGTCTCCATTTTCCGTTAGCCTTGCGCACAACAACAGGATTGGCCAACCACGTGGGATGGAGCACTCCTCTGACAAGGCCTGCTGCTTCCAACTTCTTGATTTCTTCTGCGATGAATTCTTGGCGCTCCACTGCCTGCTTCCTGACTCTCTGCTTGACGGGCCGCGCATGAGGACAGACGGCAAGGTGGTGCTCGATTACTTTCCTGGGAACACCGGGGATATCAGACGGTTGCCATGCAAACACGTCGACATTCGCCCGCAGGAAAGCAACGAGCGCGCTTTCCTATTTGGGGTCAAGAGTGGCGCTGATGGTGAAGGTACCACCAGTGCCATCCTCCTTGGCGGACACCTTCTTAGTCTCAGGTGGAGCTGCCATTGCCTTCTTACACTTGCTGGTGGAGCTCGATGGTGCGTCCTCGACGGTAGCGCAGCACTCCGAAGAGGTGCGCTTGTCGGAGTAGGCATCAGAGCTCTTGCCGGACTTGGTCTTCTTCTTCCCTCCGGGAGCTTCAGCGGCAAGTGTCTTGCGCTCTGCTGCGGCTGCCGCTTCCCGGTAGATCTTGTCGGCACAGATAAGAGCATCCTTCTTGTCGCCAGGGACAGAGATGACACTTATTGGGCCTGGCATTTTCAGTATGTTGTACGCATAGTGAGATGCTGCCATGAACTTGGCGAGTGCCGGACGGCAAAGGATTCCATTGTAAGGTAATGGAAAGTCGGCAACGTCAAACGTGACCCTCTCAGTCCTGAAGTTCAGCTTGCTGCCAAATGTGACCGGCAGTGTGATCTTTCCCTTCGGCTTGCTTCTTCCCGGGCTGATTCCTTGGAATGTGTCGGTCTCCTCGAGCTCGCTGTCAGGGATCTGAAGTTTCCGGAGGACCGCGGAGGATATCAGGTTCAAGCCAGCCCCGCCGTCAACTAGCATCTTCGTGACCTTGAGATTGCGGATAGTTGGAGAAACCAACATCGGCAAACACCTGACCGCAGTTACGCGATCAGGGTGGTCCTCAATGTCGAAGACGATAGGTGCGCTGGACCATTTCAGGGGCTTGCGTGACTCTATGGATGGCTCTGCTGCATTCACTTCCCGCATCCACTGCTTGAGTTAGCCGTGCGAAGTATGCAGAGAGGCGCCACCGTCAACGCACAGGACCTCTGTGGCTTTCTAAAATTCCTGCTTGTTGGCCTCGTCATCATCCATGTCTTCGTCGTCGTCGTCATCTTCATCCTTGTCGCGGCCGCGGGGAGGTCTGTCTCCTTGCCGCTGCTTGGCCTTGCCGCGGCGTCCTCCTCGGCCGGGAAGTTTCTTGCCGGATCCACCAGTTCCTTCCTGGGCCTTCTCCTTGTTGCGCCGCTCGTACTCAGCTTTCTGTTGCTCAACAAGCTGTTCGACTCTCTTGCAGTTCTGGAGATCGTGACCCTTGGTGCGGTGAATCTTACAATACTGCTTGCCGGAGCTGTCCTGCTTGTCGGCGGCCGCCACAGGCTGGGCCTCCTTGTCGGAGCCACCAGCTTTAGCTTCCTTGGTGCCACCTCCGTTGCCGGTCTGCTCAACAGCTAGCACTTCCTTGCCCTTTTTCCTTCTGTTGTTCCGCCGCCGGCCTTTCCTTGTCGGGGCGGCATCCTCACTGTCGGATCCTCCTGCTCCTGTACTCTCTCCGGGGAGCCTCCTCCCCTCTTCAGCGCGTGCACACTTATCGGCCAGGGCGTAAAGCTCGCTGACGTCTCTGATCTTACACATCGCCATCTCCTCCCTCATCCTTCGGTTTCGCACGTTCTGATGGAACGCGCTGATGATCGCGGCGGGGTGGACGTCTGGGATGTTGTGCTGTACATGGCTGAATCTCTGAATGTACTTGCGCAGTGGCTCTCCTTCCTTCTGGGTGAGCAGATGAAGATCGCTCTCTTGGCCATGTGGCTTGTGGCCGCCTGTAAAGGCGCCGACAAACTGATGGCATAAATCTGCCCAAGAGGAGATGGAATTGTCCGGCAAGTGCATGAGCCAGGACCTGACGTTGGGCTTGAGTACCAGCGGGAAGTAGTTGGCAAGGATCTTGTCGTCCCGTCCCCCGGCAGCCTGCACCGCGATGGTGTAGATGCTGAGAAACTCCGACGGATGCGTCTTGCCGTCGTACTTCTCTGGTACGTCTGGTTTGAAATTCTTTGTGCTGGGCCACTGGACTTGCTGCAGCTCACGGGTGAACGCAGGACAACCTACCGCGTACAGCAGATCGCCTGGTTCCCCTGGCGCATGCATGTCAACAGAGGGCCCAGCGCGCTTGTCGGATTGACGTCGCGCTTCTCTTCGGCGCTCGATGCGGGTTCGAGCGTCTTCTTGTTGTCGTTCATGGAGAACTTGGCGCTGGTCGCGACGAGCTCGTGGGTCCAACGACGCGGTGGAGCCGCTGTCGGGGTGGACCCAGCGAGTCGGCGATTTTGGCCTTCATAGTGGAGAGTGCATGGAAGTCGCACCTCCCCCGGTCTTGTTGCCATCGGCTCGCGTCCGGCTGTCCTGCCGCGGCAGCGAGGTGCTTGGTTGCCGCGCAGTATCGCCGTTGGCGAAGCCGATGAGACTCTGGATAGTGGCCCTCCATTCGTCGGTTTTGTCCGCCGTCGGAGGATAGTCTAGGAGCAGTTGAGCTCGCGCCAAGGCTTCTGCTGGAGTGGTGGGCGGCGGAGGTGAACGGTGCGAGGAATGGGGCGTGCTCGGACTCCTAACCACGTTAGAAGGAGCAGTGCCCCGTCCAGGCGACCGTACTTCGCTCGAGCTAGCATGTTGACGTGCATGTTGGTCTTGAGCGCCATGAGAACCACCAGCTTGATCTTGGCCCAGCGGACGTATGGCGCTGCGAACGCCATGACACTGCTGGTCCCGCGCCTCCTGAGAGGGGCGCGGTGCGCGCATGGACGCCAAGGTCTGTGCTGCCTTGTCCTTGGACTTGGCCGCACTGAGGGCTCCCTCGTCGACGCCCATTCTTCCGCTGGCGTCCACTCCACCACCCGTTTGCTTCGGAGGCGGTGAAAGCGACGCAGACGAAACAGCTGCCTCCGAATCCTTCTTCTTCGGTGGCATGTCGATGAAGACGATGAAGATTTAGCTCGCGTGCACGCCGGATCGGGTTCGCACAATCTCGACGCCCCCTACCTCGCGCGCCAAAGATGTCGGGGAAACTGATCCACCAACACCTATGGGGACCGGGCCCCTTTCGGTTCGGAGGGGGGCGGAGGCCGCGCAAAGAGCGGATCGAGGCAGTACACGCGAGCAGTTTTACCCAGCTTCGGGCCGCACGGATGCGTAAAACACTACTGCTGGTTGTTTGTGTGTATTGAATTCTTGCTCAGGAGCGATGGACGCTGCCAGACCGAGCGTGAGAGTGTTCCTGATGTTTCGAATGAGCCGAACCCTTTCTACGTTGCGCTTGGGCCTCCTTTTATACTTTCAAGGGGTCACCGACAGGTGGCAACGTAGACTAGAAGGGTAAAAATGGAAAAGGATGCGGTAGGTGCATCTACCGCTACTGTGGACACAGTGCACCCTACCTAACTCTGACGGCAGGGGACAAGGTCATTGAATGCCCGTTTGAGTTGCCTAAACAGTGCAAAAAATGACCGTTAGGAGCGCCACCGTTTGCCACGATGGCCTTCTCTTCATCTCCGCTTGCCACCGCGTACCCCTGGCTGCACAGGCTCCCGCCACGCGCCCCTGAGGAAGCCTCATGGTGACACGCGGGTGGGTGCGCTGGAGCGTGGGTACAGAGTGGCAGCGGGCCCCCGGCGAGTACCTTGTCGGGGTCGTCGTCTTGTAGAGTCCAGAAGCTTGTCGCTCACCGGACCTTGCCGGGACGTGCGGTACATCGCGACAAGTTTCTTGAAGTGCCGTGGTTGGCCTTCCCGGCAAGATCCTCTTGCCGGGGCCTTGTCTCTTCATCTTGAATGCTTTGTTCTTGAATGGCTCCAAAGGAACCCATGGAGGACTCTGGCGGTCGTCCGGCAAGCCTTGCCGCGCGGCGCTGCAACTGCCCGTGCACAAGTTCGGGATACTAGGGTACCCCTACTCTAGTACACCGACAGTATTCATGAGTTGATTATTCGATATGCATCAAATAAAGAACTTCAAAGAGTACCCCAAGGTTTCTACCAGAGAAAGAAGGACGAAAACATGTATCAACCCCTATGCATAGATTACCCTAATGTCACGATAATCCACAAGTTGAATATGAAAACATATACACTAATGGAATCAGGATCTTTGCCATCATCTAGTTCTTTGCCATCAGCTAGCTGACGGCAAAGGAGGTCTTTTCCCTCAGCATGCAGAAAGCTGACGGGAAAGAAAGATCAGACGACAAAGATAGTGTTTGCCGTCAGCCGGTTCTTTGCCTTCCGCTAGCAAATGACATAGAAGCTTTGCCGTCTGCTAGCGGACGACAAAGAGGGAGGGTGGCGTACCAGCGAGGGTCTCCTAACGGCCACATTCTTTGCCGTCAGCTGATACGTCCCCGGCGTATCTATAATTTTTGATTGTTCCATGCTATTATATTATCTGTTTTGGATGTTTAATGGGCTTTAATATACCTTTTTATATTATTTTTGAGACTAACCTACTAACAAAGGCCCAGTGCAAATTGCTGGTTTTTTGCCTATTTCAGTGTTTCGCAAAAAAAGGAATATCAAATGGAATCCAAACGGAATGAAACCTTCGGGAGAGTTATTTTTGGAACAAACGTGATCCAGGAGACTTGGAGTGGACGCCAAGAAAGAAGCGAGGAGGCCACGAGGCAGGAGGGCATGCCCAAGGGAGTAATAGTGGATAGCGGTCGATAGCGGTCGATGTGTGGAGTAATAGTGGTAGATGCAGAATCTTTCAGTCTACTTGTCGCGGATGTGATGCCTATATACATGATCATGCCTAGATATTCTCATAACTATGCGCTTTTCTATCAATTGCCCGACAGTAATTTATTCACCCACCGTAGAATTTGCTATCTTGAGAGAAGCCACTAGTAAAACCTATGGCCCCTGGGTCTATTCTCCGTTATATTATTCTCCCAACAACTAACCATTTATGTCGCCGTTTATTTTGCAATCTTTATTTCCAATCTATACCATAGAAATA
Source organism: Triticum aestivum (assembly GCF_018294505.1). Lineage (NCBI taxonomy): Eukaryota > Viridiplantae > Streptophyta > Magnoliopsida > Poales > Poaceae > Triticum > Triticum aestivum. The sequence continues at coordinate 482,083,612 of NC_057797.1, forward strand.
CCAAAAATATTTATCTTATTATCTCTATCAGATCTCACTTTCGAAAGTGACCGTGAAGGGATTGACAACCCCTTTATCGTGTTGGTTGCGAGGTTCTTGTTTGTTTGTGCAGGTATGAGGGACTTGCGTGTAATCTCCTACTGGATTGATACCTTGGTTCTCAAAAATTGAGGGAAATACTTACGCTACTTTGCTGCATCACCCTTTCCTCTTCAAGGGAAAACCAACGCATGCTCAAGAGGTAGCAAGAAGGATTTCTGGCACCATTGCCGGGGAGATCTACGCACAAGTCAAGACATACCAAGTACCCATCAAAAACTCTTATCCTGTGCATTACATTATTTACCATTTGCCTCTCGTTTTCCTCTCCCCCACTTCACCCTTGCCGTGTTATTCGCCCTTTTTCAGTTCATCTCTTTTCGCTTGCTTTTTGTATGCTCGTTCTTTGTGCAATTTGCTGCCATCATGTCTGAAATTGGGGAGGTTATCATTGATAAGGATAGTGGTAATAACATGGAAAACGTTGATGCTTTTGATTATCCTCATGAAGAACCTACTATTTTGCACACTAAAAAGTTTCGGATCGGTAGTGGTAATATTATTGGAAAATGAGTTATTCAAGATTTCTTTACTTGTGCCGGTGCTTTACCCACTATGGGAGGGTCTATTCTTCATAGAACTAGTAGTTTTGCGGATGCTATATATTTGCTCATAGTTGAACTTGAAAGACAATTTATTCATATGCACCCTTGCATCCAAAGAATTTTTCTAGAATTTTCTAATATTGAGCATTCTTCGGTTAAGCGAGCAGCTACCATCTTCTTAGCTCATGAGTTCAGATCTATAATAAATGAAGCCAATGAAATTTTTGCACATTATAGGGTGGATGTCGGCCGTCCTCCCATAGAAGCAATCTTTTTTTATCAAGAAGACATAATGCGCTTATGATCTTTAGATCATGTTGCTTTTAATGAAAACCTTAGAAAAAAGGTTCCTACCGACATTCTAGTTGCCAAGATTTCTGAACTTAACAATAATTTTGCTATCCAGAATAATGGGTTAGGTTTTTCTCTTGAACAAAAGCTCATGAATTTTTGCCAAAAGAATGCTTATAATGATGAATTGGTTGTGCAATATGAGAGGCCGAAGGAGGAATCGATACCTCCTGAGCTTGATCTTGGGGACTTTTGTCTCATTAAATTTAGCCCTTTTGATTACTTTTGCTTGCCACAAAGAAAACTTGCCGCTGGACGTAGGGATTATGAGATGAGTTTTCACAATTTGCCTTATCATTATCATGACAATACCTAGATCTATTCTCGCTTTTATGCCTAGCTAGGGGCGTTAAACGATAGCGCTTGTTGGGAGGCAACCCAATTTTATTTTTGTTTCTTATTTTTTGTTCCTGTTTAGTAATAAATAAATCATTTACCCTCTGTTATGATTGTGTTTTTTATGTTTCAATTAGTGTTGTGCCAAGTAAAGCCTTTAGGATCTTCTTGGATGATTGTTGTTTGATCTTGCTGTAAAAAACAGAAAGTTTGCCCTCACGAGAATAGTTTTAGTATTTTACCAGAGAGCGATAAAATACTGATTCGAATTTCAGTAGATCAATATAAAAATTATTTAGGTCATCATAATTTGCTAGAATTTTTGGAGTTACAGGAGTATTCGGAACCTACAGATTACTACAGACTGTTCTGTTTTTGACAGATTCTGTTTTTCGTGTGTTGTTTGCTTATTCTGATGAATCTATGGCGAGTATCGGGGGGTATAAACCATAGAGAAGTTGGAATAAAGTAGGTTTAACACCAATATAAATAAATAATTAGTTCATTACAGTACCTTAAAGTGGTGATTTGTTTTCTTATACTAACGGAGCTCATGAGATTTTCTGTTGAGCTTTGTGTTGTGAAGTTTTCAAGTTTTGGGTAAAGATTTGATGGATTTGGAATAAGGAGTGGCAAGAGCCTAAGCTTGGGGATGCCCAAGGCACCCCAAGGTAAAATTCAAGGACAACCAAAAGCCTAAGCTTGGGGATGCCCCCAAAGGCATCCCCTCTTTCGTCTTCATCCATCGGTAACTTTACTTGATGCTATATTTTTATTCACCACATGATATGTGTTTTGCTTGGAGTGTCTTGTATGATTTGAGTCTTTGCTTGTTAGTTCACCATAATCATCCTTGCTGTACACACCTATTGGAGAGACACACATGAGTCGGAATTTATTAGAATACTCTATGGTCTTCACTTATATCTTTTGAGCTAGATAATTTTGCTCTAGTGCTTCGCTTATATCTTTTAGAGCACGGTGGTGGTTCTATTTTATAGAAATTATTGATCTCTCATGCTTCACTTATATTATTTTTAGAATCCTTTAGAACAGCATGGTAATTTGTTTTGGCTATAAAATTAGTCCTAATATGATAGACATCCAAGATGGGTATAATAAAAACTTTCATATAGAGTGCATTGAATACGATGAGAAGTTTGTTACTTGATGATTGTTTTGAGATATGAAGATGGTAATATCAGAGTCGTGCTAGTTGAGTAGTTGTTAATTTTAGAAATACTTGTGTTGAAGTTTGCAAGTACCGTAGCATGCACGTATGGTAACCGTCGTGTGACAAATTTGAAACATGAGGTGTTCTTTGATTGTCATCCTTATGAGTGGCGGTCGGGGACGAGCGATGGTCTTTTCCTACCAATCTACCCCCCTAGGAGCATGCGCGTAATGCTTGGTTTTTTATGACTTGTAGATTTTTGCAATAAGTATGTGAGTTCTTTATGACTAATGTTGAGTCCATGGATTATTCGCACTCTCACCTTTCCATCATTACTAGCCTCTTCGGTACTGTGCATTGCCCTTTCTCACCTTGAGAGTTGGTGCAAACTTCGCCGGTGCATCCAACCTCCGTGACATGATACGCTCTATCACACATAAACCTCCTTATGTCTTCCTCAAAACAGCCACCATACCTACCTATTATGACATTTCCATAGCCATTCTAAGATATATTGCCATGCAACTTTTCACCGTTTCATTGATTATGACACGCTTCATCATTGTCATATTGCTTTGCATGATCATGTAGTTGACATCATATTTGTGGCAAAGCCACAATGCATAATTTATCATCCATATCACTCTTGATTCATCACCCATCCCGGTACACCGTCGGAGGCACTCATATAGAGCCATATTTTGTTCTAGTATCAAGTTGTAATCATTGAGTTGTAAATAAATAGAAGTGTGATGATCATCATTAATAGAGCATTGTCCCAAATAAAAAAAGAGAGAAAGTCCAAAAAAGGAAGGCCCAAAAAAAAAGGGACAATGCTACTATCCTTTTTTCCACACTTGTGCTTCAAAGTAGCACCATGATCTTCATGATAGAGAGTCTCTTATTTTGTCACTTTCATATACTAGTGGGAATTTTTCATTATAGAACTTGGCTTGTATATTCCAACAATGGGCTTCCTCAAATTCCATAGGTCTTCGTGAGCAAGTAAGTTGGATGCACACCCACTTAGTTTCTTTCGTTGAGCTTTCATACATTTATAGCTCTAGTGCATCCGTTGCATGGAAATCCCTACTCCTTGCATTGACATCAATTGATGGGCATCTCCCTAGCCCGTTGATTAGCCACATCAATGTGATACTTTCTCCTTTTTTGTCTTGTCCACACAACCCCCACCATTATACTCTATTCCGCCCATAGTGCTATGTCCATGGATCACGCTCATGTATTGCGTGAAAGTTGAAAAAGTTTGAGATTAATAAAGTATGAAACAATTGCTTGGCTTGTCATCGGGGTTGTGCATGATGAGAGCATTTTTGTGTGACGAAAATGAAGCATAGCGAAACTATATATTTTTTGTAGGGATGAGCTTTCTTTGGCCATGTTATTCTGAGAAGACATGATTGCTTTGTTAGTATGCTTGAAGTATTATTATTTTTATGCCAATATTAAACTTTTGACTTGAATCTTTCGGATCTGAACATTCATGCCACAATAAAGAAAATTACATCGAGAATTACGCTAGGTAGCATTCCACAACAAAAATTCTGTTTTTATCATTTACCTACTCAAGGACCGGCAGAAATTAAGCTTGGGGATGCTTGATACGTCTCCAACATATCTATAATTTTCGATTGTTCCATGCTATTATATTATTTGTTTTGGATGTTTAATGGGATTTAATATACCTTTTTATATTATTTTTGGAACTAACCTGCTAACCAAAGGCCCAGTGCAAATTGTTGTTTCTTTTGCCTATTTCAGCATTTTGCAGAAAAGGAATATCAAACAGAATCCAAACGGAATGAAACCTTCGGGAGAGTTATTTTTGGAACAAACGTGATCCAGGAGACTTGGAGTGGACGTCAAGAAAGAAGCAAGGAGGCCACGAGGCAGGAGGGCGTGCCCGGGGGGTAGGTGCACCCCCCACCCTCGTGGGCCCCTCACAGCTCCATCGACGTACTTCTTCCTCCTATATATACCCATATACCCTGAAAACATCCAGGAGCACCACGAAACCCTATTTCCACCGCCGCAACCTTCTGTACCCATGAGATCCCATCTTGGGTCCTTTTTTGACGCTCCGCCGAAGGGGGAATCGATCACGGAGGGCTTCTACATGAACACCATAGCCTCTCCGATCATGTGTGAGTAGTTTACCACACACCTTTGGGTCCATAGTTATTAGCTAGATGGCTTCTTCTCTCTCCTTGGATCTCAATACAAAGTTCTCCTCGATTCTCCTGGAGAGCTATTCGATGTAATTCTTTTTGTGGTGTGTTTGTCAAGATCCGATGAATTGTGGGTTTATGATCTAGATTATCTATGAACAATATTTGATTCTTATCTAAATTATTTTATGCATGATTTAATATCTTTGCAAGTCTCTTCGAATTATCAGTTTAGTTTGGTCTACTAGATTGATCTTTCTTGCCATGAGAGAAGTGCTTAGATTTGGGTTCAATCTTGCGGTGTCCTTTCCCAGTGACAGTAGGGGCAGCAAGGCACGTATTGTATTGTTTCCATCGAGGATAAAAATATGGGGTTTATATCATATTGCTTGAGTTTATCCCTCTACATCATGTCATCTTGCCTAATGTGTTACTCTATTCTTATGAGCTTAATACTCTAGATGCATGCTGGATAGCGGCCGGTGTGTGGAGTAACAGTAGTTGATGCATAATCGTTTCGGTCTACTTGTCGCGGACGTGATGCCTATATACATGATCATGCCTAGATATTCTCATAACTATGCACTTTTCTATCAACTGCTCAATAGTAATTTGTTCACCCACCATAGAATTTGCTATCTTGAGAGAAGCCACTAGTAAAACCTATGGCCCCAGGGTCTATTCTCCATTATATTATTCTCCCAACAACTAGCCATTTCTATCACCGTTTATTTTGCGATCTTTATTTTCCAATATATACCATAAAAATTCCAAAAATAATTATCTTGTTATCTCTATCAAATCTCACTTTCGTAAGTGACCGTGAAGGGATTGACAAGATAATTATTTGTGCAGTTCTCGGCAACAGTTCTCGACAACAGTTCCAATCTATACCATATGGTAAATCTCCAGTGTCCCAAAGCAACAGTTCTCGGCATCGATGGTGGTCGAACACCATTGCGAATTTGTCTGGCAGCCTCTGCGATGACGATTAAAAGGCAAGTGTTGAAACTTGAAACACCCAAACTGACTCAAGTCGGTTTGGTTGTTTCAAATATCAAAGGTTGACTTTAATCCTCATCGTAGAGGCTGCGAGACAAATTCGCCAAGGTGTTCGACCGTCATCGACCACCAGAACTATTGTTGTGAGACGCAGGGCGCCGGCTTCACTTGTGGGATGTGCATCTAGTGTTCAACACCGAGCGCCACATGTATCTCGCACCGATGATACTTGCTATTTAGGGTTCCATCGATGCCAAGGAACCCCCTAACCCGCTCGTCCTGTTGTAAATATTTAGTCAGGTCTACGAAAAAATCTGCTATGTTACTCATCTTTCGATTTAAATGTGCAGTTATTTCGTCGATGCGAGGGTCTAGTGTTCGACGAGCTCTACCCCCGCGTTCGTGGGTGAGCACGAATGACATCTCCTCCTCCCCCCTTCATTTGCTCTGTTCCGGTATTCGTGCCGATGAAACTTGCTAGCTATATGTGTCTTCAATCATCAGTATGCGTGACCACTATGTGTCTCCCGTTCGAAAGGGTTACATCTATAAATATGCATGCATTTACATATTTATAACCGTGATTCTTTCGAATTGTCCAACGTTATCCATGTACAGCCCGAGTATGTGTAGATTGGGTTCGTTTTACCATATGCCCTACTCCGGATCCGATGCAGAATTTCGTCAGTGCCTCCCTGTTGTTCTCGGAGTACACGTCCTCTCTGCTTATTGCCGAGACGTGTATCAGGAGAACAGCAGGGAGGTGCTGCCAAAATTTTGCGTCGGATCCAGAGCAGAGCATGAGAAAATGAACGTAATCTGCACATACTCAGGTGGGATTAGGACCTATCTTTACCTATTAGCGTCTAGGTTGCATGGACGTAATAAAAGTGATAAACTCCATTAACTGATGAATATATACATGCAGATATATATATATATATATATATATATATATTTCTTATGTGTCCAGTAGCTAGGCAACATGACTGATCGTGTGTGGATGTACACTGGTCACACTAGTCAAAAAGACATGACCATTGAATGGTTAACAAAAACCAAGGGGTTTCTGAGAGCCGCATTTGCAAATGGCCATAGGACAACATGGTGCCCTTGTGCCGAGTGCAACAATTGGCACAAGAGGACAGAGGATGAAATGGCAAACCACCTATAGAAGTGGGGTTTTATGCCAGATTATACGGTGTGGACATTTCATGGTGAGTCTGCCCAACGTGCCAGAGCTGAGGTGCTTCGTCGTCGCACCGACGATCATGGTACCGGGATGCAAGACATGGTGCAAGACTTTGATGATGCTCGGGACTCAGACGCTGACATGGAGGAATCTGCAAAGGCCTACAATGAAATGTTGGAGTCTTCAAAACGTCCTCTCCACAAGCACACCGAGCTTTGTCAGCTGGATGCCATCTCACAAATAATGGCTCTGAAGGCTCAATTCAACTTGGGTAGAGAATGCTATGACACAATGATGAAAGTATTTGGACGTTCTCTACCCAAAGGCCATGTACTACCTGCAAACCTGTACCAGACAGACAAAATCCTCCGTGCTCTTAAGATGCCCTATGAGAAGATACATGCATGTGACAAAGGATGTGCCTTATTTAGGCTTCATTATGCGGTGCTTCTAATTCCTTAACATTGAATTTCGAAGAATGGCAGATCATTTCATTGTATATCTTCACCAAGCTAACAGAAGTGCGGCCGTACATCGAGTAAGTTCTTGGTACATTGTTTTGCAACTTCTAATTCCTTTGAACTGATCTTATTCCCGGACAAATTTGATACAGTCGATACGTCGCCAAATTCTCGTATTGAGCGGTGATCCAAAAGGATTCCGGTGAAGAGTATGATTTTCTGGCAAAGCATGGAGGCGGCTATCCCGGTTTCATCTCTTGGTTCGAACAAACGGTAATTTCCATTAGACAATTTCATTTGTTCGTCTAATTTGTGGCTAATGCAACAATCCCTTTCATATTAAACTTGTAGGCTAATTCAGAGTTAATGGACGCCGAATTGAGACAAGTCGCTAATGGATTTGACTTTAAGGTTCATTCATTTGACAAATACGACTTCAACGGGTATCGCTTTCGTACCTATGGCAAAGAGCTATCTGTGGCCGACCGAAAGTCTACAAATTGTTGTGTCTCTGCTATCGACGAAGGAGATACCGAGTATTATGGAAGAGTTGAAGCAATTTATGAACTTCAATTCTATGGTGCAAACCCACCAAACGTCATAGTCTTTAAATGTTATTGGTTCTAGCCGAAGGAGACTAGAAGGACTCATGAACACTTAGGGCTAGGGAAATCAAACAAAGCACCCATTTGGATGTTCCCGATGTCCATACTATGGCTCAACAGGAAACCCAAGTTTTCTATCTACCGTGGGCCTGTCAAAGTGATCCAAATCTCAATAGTTGGGATGTCGTTTATGAAGTGCCGCCACGTGTTAGACCACCTCCCCCAATGAAGAGGATTATGAACCTCACATTAACCCGGACACATATGAAGGAGAATTATTCCAAGAAACACGTGTTTCCAAAAAATGTTTCAAGAAACGCTCTACTTCACCCCAGAACATTGAAGTAGACAGCGATAGTGAACCCGACTTCACCCCTGGGCTGTAGCAAGAAGAGCCTGAACTAGAAGAGGTTACTGCTGCGGATGACCTATCAATGCTTAACCAATTACGTAAAGGTGGCCCTCCACATGATGATGACGCATTTATTAATGATGATGATGATGAGCATGACATTACCGATAGTGATGATGATGATCCATTTATTGATCCCGGAGCCTTTATTGAACCCGACGATCCAGATTATCATTAGGTATAACTGTGTAGTTACTTGTATGAATAAATGATTTATATAATTGGTATGTATAATTTTATTACTTTGTATGATTGTTTCTTATACATAGTGCCATGGTCTAGATGTCCGTCCCCGTCGGCCCTCGCCCGCTTTATGATTCGAATGTGGTAAATTCTCTTTCATAACTATTTGTTGCATTTCACATTTATGACAATTATGGCCATCAAGTTGACATAGAGATCATTTAATCTAGGAGGTATGTGAACCGGAATTTGAAACCGACCCTCTTGTGGAGAAGTTCAATTTAGTTGAAAAAGAAAATGAGTATTTGAAAGAAAAACTTAAAAGAATTGAAGAAGAGAAGATGACATTGGAGTTGTATGTTACCGATGTCGTCGATGATCACAAGATGAATATGAACGCAATGCGCTTGAACATGGATGCAATGCGCCTAAAGCTTAAGAATATTAGGAAATATGCCATTGATACTGAGGATTGGGATCATTATGCCGTTGGATCAATTCTTACCTTAGTTGCCATCTTCATCACATTTGTTGTGATGGGGGTAAGTTTTCTCTAGTGTTTTGCTTTACAAATGGATACTTAGCTTTTTTTCCTCCTAAATGGCATAATTATCTAAGTTAGATAAAAATGAGCTATACTTAGCTTCTTCAGTTCATTTATGACATACTTAACATACATAGGTCAAATGGCATGATAATCTTTGTTACCTCCAAAATGATATAGACTTAGCTTATTTTCCTCGAAAATGACATAATAACCTTACTAAGCTCCAAAATGACCTATTTAGCTAGCTTAGCTCTAAAATGACCTATACTTGGCATTTTTACCTAGCTTAGCAATAAAATGGCATTTTACCTACCTTAGTTAGAAGAAGATAAAGAAGAGGAGAGGAGAAAAAGAAAGAGAAGAAAAAAAATCTTCGTTTTCATCGTCATCTTCTTCTTTTTCTTCTTCTTCTTCTAATTAGTCTTGTTCTTCTTCTTCTTCTAACCTTCTTCTTTCCCAATTTGTAGATTTGCTTTAGATGAGGAAGCTTGTGTTGACGGAGTCTACTCTTCTCTTTATGCTTCCTTCTTGTTTTGATTTTGTAGGATGAACAATGTGAAACTTGCTACCTATATATGTATGTATGGATGAAACCATTGTATGCTTGTTGTTGGATATGTTGGCTAGCTATATATGTTGCATACAGACTTTTGATTTGCTATGTATATGTGTTTGATGATCATATCCATATGGTAGGGATATGAGTTGGTCTGTATATGTGTTGGTATGCTTGTCAAAAGTATTTTCATATGTGTGTATATATATACATATATATATATCTGTGAAATTGAATGAATTAAAGAAAAATCAGAAAAAACAAGGGCTATACAGGTTCTTTGTTGTCCGCTGGCCGATGGCAAAGAGCTTTGCCATCAGCCAGTAGACGGCAACGCTGCCACGTGGCAGCTACCTATGCAACGTGGGGCACTGGCTGGCCTATATGGTTGCTTTGCTGTCTGCGGGCAGACGTCAAAGACCATTGCATCTTTGCCGTCAGCCAGCGGACGACAAAGAAATCAAATAGGCCAGCCCCCATTCGCTGGCAGACAACAAATATGCAAAGGTCTTTGTCGTCCGCCGACGGACAACAAAGCATGCCGTTAACCCACTAACGGCCTATAGCTGACACGTCTGACGTCCAGGTCCTTTGCCGTCTGCTAGCGGACGACAAAGACCATTTCAGCTTTGCCATCCACCAGCAAACGACAAATATGCCTTTGCCGTAGCTCGTTCAGCCGGACCTATTGCCGTCCACCATGGCTGATGGCAAAGTTCCTGATTCCTGTAGTGATATCAAGTGAATCAATAGAACACCTCATGGTCACCATGGGTATCCATATGCAGGACATACATCAAGTATTCTCAAATCCAAAAGGTATTCAATCCAATAATAGTGAAACCTCAAAGGTAAAAACTCAATTGATCACAACAAGATAGAGAGGGAGAAACACCATATGGTCCAACTATATTAACAAGGCTCGTGGTACATCAAGATCATGCCAAATCAAGAACAAGGGAGAGGGAGAGATCAAACACATTGCTACTGGTACATACCCTCAGTCCTGACGGTGAACTACTCCCTCCTCATCATGGAGACCGAGGGGGTGATGAAGATGGCCTCCGGTGATGATTTCCCCCTCCGGTAGGGTTCCAGAACAGGGCTACAAATGATATTGCTTCAATGCAGAGGCTTGCGGTGGCGGAGTGGAAGTTCTAGGTCACGTTCTAGGGTTTTCTAGATCTATAGGAATTTTTAGCGTCGGTTTGACGTCAGGGGGGCCCACAAGGATGCGACATTCTCGGTAGGCCCTCCTTACCCCCCAGGGCACACCTACCAGGATTGTCGCGTCCTCGTGGCTCTTCTGGTACTTCCACGAAGCTTTGGGGGTCTCTTTTGTTCCATAAAAAATCACCATAAATTTTGAGCCCGTTCCGAGAACTTTTATTTCTGCATAAAAAACATCACCACGGTAGTTTTTTTGAAAACAACGTTAGCCCGGGTTAGTTCCATTCAAATCATATCAAAACTAGAAAAAAATGTTGTAAACATGGCATGAATACTTCATAAATTATAGATACGTTGGAGACGTTTCAACATCCCCAAGCTTAATTCCTGCTCGTCGTCGAGTAGGTAAATGATGAAAGAAATAATTTATGAAGTGTGAATGCTTGCATAGTGCACAAGTTTAATCAATGATAATTTCAATCACTTTTACTAGTATCATAACAGTAACTCTTTCTCATGAAACTCATCATGATAAAGTAGCAATCAATTCACATGTTATGGTTCAAACAATGCATTCTTCTTGAAACTTAACAACCTATGTTCTTAGTCACCCAACAATTACAATGCATCTTATTTTCAACAAAGTCTAAGTAAGAGCTCCACATACTCAATTATCATATAGCCTTCTATGACTGCTAGTGCTCAAAGCATATTTTTTAGAACAAATGTCATTCATCAAACATAGAGAGAGATAGGGGCTTAATGTTTAGCCTCCCAACTCACTTATCATAGAGATAATTGTCAAAAATAATAATTCATAATCAAATATATTTGAATGGCCATATGTGCCTAGATCTTTCCCCACCACATGATGCTTTCCAACTAAAGAATAGGTTGGAATAATAAATTGACTCAACAAAAATGTAAATTAGTAGAAAAGGTAAAAGATAAGCCCTTCGCAGAGGGAATCATGGATTTGTAGAGGTGCGGGAGCTCATTGCTTATAATAGTGATGAATACATTTTGAGTGGTGTGCCTTTGTGTCAATGTCATGACTAACAATTGTCAACATCTTCCATGCTAAACACATTATCGGCGGTTCCCAAGCAAAAAGGTAAAGTTTACTCCCCCTCGACCATTCAAACACAAGCCATAGCTAGCCGAATCCTCAGGTGTCCTCCATACAATCAACTTTTCGGGGGAGTTTGTTTCATTATTATTTTTTCATTTTGATTATAGGATTGGGCATCCACTACTGTAGGATACTGCTAATGCGACACTATGATCAGAGACCCTTTGTTGAAACTGTGTGCGATGCAATAATCGCAAACGACGGTGTAAAAAACCGTCAAAAAAGGTGCAAAACGTTTGCGATGGCGGAGCCATCAAACACGGTTCAGATTTTAGTTGCGTGTGCGATGCAGAGCACACGGTTAATACATTCAAACTATCTGCAATGAGGCAGAACAACAGAAACGGGCAGCCATAACAATGTGTGTGCGATGCAGGACACACGATTTATCCATTCGAACTGTTTGCAATGAGGTAGAACAACAGAAACGGGCAACCATATCAATGTGTGTGCGATATATAGCATACAGTTAACTCGGACGAACTGTTTTCGATTAGGGAACACAACAGAAACGGTTCAACTTAACAAGATGTGTGTGATATGCGGCATACAGTTCACATGGATGAACTGTTTGCGATGAGCCAAAAGAACACAAACGAGTCGTGTAAACAAGATGTGTGTGATACCTGGCAAACAACCGACTCGGATGAACTGTTTGCGATGAGAAATTACAACACAGACGATCAAGACAGTTACTTCGTGTGTGATTCTATGTGTACAAAAACTTTGTAAAATGCAAACTAGTTGCTTGCGGTGGCTAGGAGTATCACACACAATGCGTCTTCGAGTACTCGTGTGCGATGATTAGTATGTTACACATACGTTTCCTTATGTTAACATGTGTGTGAATTTGCAATATGGACAGTTAATATGCAAATGCCTTCTGGACATCGGGCACACGCTTAAACTCAATGAACTGTGTACAGTACTGATACTTTCAATGAAAATTTATGAACTTGGGTAACATCATTTGAGTAACATATATATAGTGGTTACACTATTTGACAAAAGGATGATCTTTGTAATACGGTTTTGACAACCATATGGTCCATATCTACATACTTAACATAGTAACAACTATCACATTTTAAGAGGCTAAGGGCCAACAACCATATGGTCCATATTTACATACTTAACATATATAGTGACAGCTAGCACATTTTAAGAGGCTGAGGGCCAACAATCATAACTATCCACTGGAAGCAGCTTGATCACGGTGACTCAACATTTCGTCAATGAAAAGGAAGAGCCCTCATGTGACTTGGTAGAGCATGAGTAGAACAGTGTCTCCAATTTTCCAATATGGATGCATTGCTACGAGAAGCGAGAACTTGTTAATTTGAATGGTTCCATTTCTGCGGGAAATGCAGTACCTTGCAATCACTTTGGCGTTATTAGCAGGCACAAGTGTAATTCGACCACGCCGGGAAATCGATCCAGAAACTACTACAGGGGGCAATTTCTGTTGACATGTAGAATAAAAAACAATTGTAACATATCATTGAAGATATATATAGTTTATGAGCATCAACATTAAGATAAGACTTGTTACCAGCGTTTTGTGCATAGTTGGTCTGGTTCAGTGTGTGCACCATAGGTCTAATTAATCCTATCCAAAATCCAGTGTTCATACGCTATGCTATCTTTGTCAGATTATCAACAAAGTTTATGACATGCTTCAAGTCCTTCCAGTGAAATTTGGTACGCTTACTAACATACAGATCATTCACTATGCATCCAACATATCCTGCTTAAAAGGTGGAAAGGTATTATTTATTCACAACATGGCAGAAGAATATATTGTGTGCATAAATTGGTAAATAGAATTTGTTACTGCCTAGGAACGGAGTTAGAATATGATATCACAATTGGTTTCTTAAATTGTAATATGACAGCATGGAGAAAGTTGAAAGGACACTAACCTCGATCAGACTTTGATCGGCTGATGACGTTGGGGAAGTAAACACCCATGTTAATTAGACCAGGTTGTGGTGCACGCACTAGAATTTTATTGCCAGCTTTTAGTTCATAACACTTCGACATTTTTCTCCAAAGGTCTGAATTAAAATAGGAGTGACCATCTTTATCAAGTTTTACGCTAAGCGTCATTGTAAATCCATGCTGTATTGTCAATATGACATCATGGGAGTCATTAGCAAAGTAAAGCCCAATATTTCCTTCTACTCCTGTTCTTGCAAAGCAAGGGATGTACTGCTTGAAATGAAAATTAAGATCGTAAATTAGATATATTGAAATAACAGAGCAAGATGTAGATATGGGAGTAACTGATAGAACAGATATATATAGATGAAAGCAAAGTACAAAAATATAGAATTAAAATATATAATGTGACAAAGATTTGATGCAAATATATAGATAATGTTGCAACAGACGGTATATGTTCACAAATTTAGGCCAAGCCGACCGTGGTAGGTTGAGATATTGAACATACCGAGCGCTCCCTGAAGTTATCCAGAATGGTGAGATAGAACTTCGTTTCCGACTGCCACGACCACAGTTCCCCGATTTGTGCTCGCACTGTGGACACATGAATGAACACCCACTGATAACCCACAAGTATAGGGGATCGCAACAACTTTCGAGGGTAGAGTATTCAACCCAAATTTATTGATTCGACACAAGGGGAGCCAAAGAATATTCTCAAGTATTAGCAGCTGAGTTGTCAATTCAACCACACCTGGAAACTTAGTATTTGCAGTAGAGTGTTTAGTAGCATAGTAATATGATAGTGATGGTAACGGTAACAAAAGAGGAACGAAAGCAAAGTAATGTTTTTGGTATTTTGTAGTAATTGTAACAATAGCAACGGGAAAGTAAATAAGCGTAAACTAGTATATGGAAAGCTTGTAGGCATTGGGTCAATGATGGATAATTATGCCGGATGCGGTTCATCATGTAACAGTCATAACATAGGGTGACACAAAACTAGCTCCAATTCGTTAATGTAATGTAGGCATGTATTCCGAATATTGTCATACGTGCTTATGGAAAAGAACTTGCATGGCATCTTTTGTCCTACCCTCCCATGGCAGCGGGGTCCTAATGGAAACTAAGGGATATTAAGGCCTCCTTTTAATAGAGAACCGGAACAAAGCATTAGCACATAGTGAATACATGAACTCCTCAAACTACGGTCATCACCGGTAAGTATCCCGATTATTGTCACTTCGGGGTTAACGGATCATAACACATAATAGGTGACTATAGACTTGCAAGATAGGATCTACAACTCTCATATATTGGTGAAAACATAATAGGTTCAGATCTAAAATCATGGCCTCGGGCCCTAGTGACAAGCATTAAGCATAGCAAATTCATAGCAACATCAATCTCAGAACATAGTGGGTACTAGGGATCAAACCCTAACAAAACTAACTCGATTACATGATAAATCTCATCCAACCCATCACCGTCTAGCAAGCCTATGATGGAATTACTCACGCACGGCGGTGAGCATCATGAAATTGGTGATGGAGGATGGTTGATGATGAAAACGGCAACGAATCCCCCTCTCCGGAGCCCCGAACGGACTCCAGATCAGCCCTCCCGAGAGGTTTTAGGGCTTGGCGGCGGCTCCGTATCGTAAAACGCGATGTTTCTTCTCTCCTATTTTTTTGTCCCCGAAAGCAGTTATATAGAGTTGGATTTGGAGTCGGGAGGTCTCCAGGGGGCCCACGAGGGGGCACGCGCTAGGGGGGGCCACCCTCGTGGCAAGGGTGTGGGCCCCCTGGTCTTCATCTTTGGCGAGGATTTTATTATTATTTATTGTAAGATATTCCATGGAGTTTCAAGTCATTCCGAGAACTTTTGTTTTCTGCACATAAAACAACATCATGGCAATTCTGCTGAAAACAGCGTCAGTCTGGGTTAGTTCCATTCAAATCATACAAGTTAGAGTCCAAAACACTGGCAAAAGTGTTTGGAAAACTAGATACGACGGAGACGTATCAACTCCCCCAAGATTAAACCCTTGCTTGTCCTCAAGCAATTCAGTTGACAAACTAAAAGAAATAAAGAAAAACTTTTACAAACTCTGTTTACTCTAGTTGTTGTAAATATGTCAAGCTAGCATTCAAGTTTTCAGCAAAGATTATAAATGACCATATTTGCAATAATTCTCAGGTCTCATGATTACCCATATCAATAGCACAATCAACTAGCAAGCCATAATAATAAATCTTGGATGACAACACTTTCTCAAAACAATCATAATATGATATAACAAGATGGTATCTCGCTAGCCCTTTCTGAGACCGCAAAACATAAATGCAGAGCACCTTTAAAGATCAAGGACTGACTAGACATTGTAATTCATGGTAAAAGAGATCCAATCATAGTCACACCCAATATAAATTAACAGTAATGAATGCAAATGACAGCGGTGCTCTCCAACTGGTGCTTTTTAATAAGAGGGTGATGACTCAACATAAAAGTAAATGGATAGGCCCTTCGCAGAGGGAAGCAGAGATTTGTAGAGGTGCCGGAGCTCGGTTTTGAAATAGAGGTGAATAATATTTTGAGCGGTATACTTTCATTGTCAACATAACAACCAAGAGATGGCGATATCTTCCATGCTACACACATTATAGGCGGTTCCCAAACAGAATGGTAAAGTTTATACTCCCCCTCCACCAACAAACATCAATCCATGGCTTGCTCGAAACAACGAGTGCCTCCAACATACATCAGGTCCCAGGGGGAGTTTTGTTTGCAATTATTTTTGATTTAGTTTGCATAAAGCATGGGACTGGGCATCCCGGTGACCAGCCATTTATCTCGTGAGTGAGGAGCGGAGACCACTCCTCTTGAGAATAACCTGCCTAACATGGAAGATACAGACAGCCCTAGTTGATACATGAGCTATTCGAGCATACAAAACAGGATATTTATTTGAAGGTTTAGAGTTTGGCACATACAAATTTACTTGGAACGGCAGGTAGATACCGCATATAGGAAGGTATAGTGGACTCATCTGGAATAACTTTGGGGTTTAAGGGATTGGATGCACAAGCAGTATTCCCGCTTAGTACAAGTGAAGGCTAGCAAAAGACTGGGAAGCGACCAACTAGAGAGCGACAACAGCCATGTACATGCATTAAAATTAATAAACATTGGATGCAAGAATGAGTAGGATATAATCCACCATGAACATAAATATCGTGAAGGCTATGTTGATTTGTTTCAACTACATGCGTGAATATGTGCCAAGTCAAGTCACTTAAATCATTCAGAGGAGGATACCACCCTATCATACCACATCATAACCATTTTAATAGCATGTTGGCACGCAAGGTAAACCATTATAACTCATATCTAATCAAGCATGGCACAAGCAACTATGATCTCTAATTGTCATTGCAAATATGTTTATTCATAACAAGCTGAATCAAGAACGATGAACTCATCATATTTACAAAAACAAAAGAGGTCGAGTTCGTACTAGCTTTTCTCATCTCATTCAGTCCATCATATATCATCATAATTGCCTTTCACTTGCACGACCGAACGATGTGAATAATAATAAGAGTGTACGTGCATTGGACTAAGCTGGAATCTATGAGCACTCAATAAACAGGAGAAGACAAAGCAATATGGGCTCTTGGTTAAATCAACAATAAAGCATATAAGAGCCACTTCAACAATTTAATCATGGTCTTCTCCTACTGGCCCCCAAAGAAAATAAAAGAAATAAAACTATTTACACGGGAAAGCTCCCAACAAGCAAAAGAAGAACATGAAACCTTTTTGGGTTTTCTTTTTAATTACTACTACAAGCATGGAAAGTAAATTAATTAAAAGCTACAACTAATTTTTTTTGTTTTTCTTAAGGTTTATTAAACACACAAGAAGAAAGCATAAAAAGGAAATAAACTAGCATGGATGATACAATGAAAAAGTATGAGCACCGACATCTAGCAATGAGTGTGTGTGAACATAATGTAATGTCGGTGAGAAATACGTACTCCCCCAAGCTTAGGCTTTTGGCCTAAGTTGGTCTATGGCCACGGCTGGCCTGGCTGATATCCATAATAATAGTTGTTGGGGTCGTATTGCAATGAGGAAGAAGAAGGCTCCGATTGCCACTAGCTGGCAGTCATCTCCGGATCCCACTGATAGTTAGACTGTCGTGAAGGATCAAATTGTGGTTCCGGTTTTGGCTCCTCGGCTGGTGCAGGGTTCCGGTAGGCGTGGATAGCCGTCAATGGAACAAGGTACTTGCCTACAGTCAAATCAAACAAAGAAGGAGCAGGCAAGGTAATAGTCTCAGGATGATGTTTATTAAAGAACAATTGATATTTAAGCTCTCCTGCCCTATTCTTAGTAATAAAATCATGTGCCACCATACTTTTATAATCTAGATAAACATGAGGTAGCACTTTTTCTTTCTTCTCAGCATGCCTAATAGGTATGTTAAAATGTGCAGCTAGGCGTGTAGCATAGATGCCTCCAAAGATGGGGCCCTTTGTACGGTTCAGACTTAACCGTTTAGCAATAATACCGCCCATACTAAAAGTGTTATCACTGTATAAACCGTGGAGCAGAATAATTATATCAGGGATACTAAGGTTTCCACAGTTTTCGCGTCTAATTAAGCAACGACTAGCAAATAATGCAAAGTAACGTAAAACAGGAAAATGTATGCTAGTGATTCGTGCATCGGAAACCTTTCTAGTTTCTCCTACAGTGATAGTATCAACAAACCCCTCCACATCATCATGATGTGGTTCTTCTGTCTTGCCCCCAAAAGGGATTAAACAAATCAGACAAAAATCATAAAGTGACATCTCCTTATGCTCATCATATAAATGAAACTCCACCGTAGGTGGTGAGTTCCTAGAATGAAAATGAAAGTTTTGCACAAAGGTATTTGTGAGTAAGAGATATTGATCGCGTTGGTCATGGAGGAAAGCGGTGAGGCCTGCATTATGAGCCAATTTATGAAAATCTTCATAAATCCCGGCTGCTCTCAAGAAATCCTCGGAAGGCCATTCACACGCCCGAACCTCCGCGGTGCGCGGCAAATTATACTTAGGCTTCGGTGCCTTTTCCTTCGAGCTTTGTCTCGATGACCCCTCAATAATCTCCTCATCATTTTCTGAAAAATTCTGAAATTTTTAGTAACTTCAAAATAAAAGTAAACCAAACTCAATAATATTGATAGCAACTACTCCTACAAGTTCCTAGGGCCTATATCATGCATCAAAACTACTTTTGACCATATAAATTTGACATGCAAGCTCAGGAACAGGGTCACCTAAGCAACACAAATTTGCAATGAATAAAGCACTAGAACAAAAACTAATTGGACCAATGGAGGATTCACATACCAAGGAACAATCTCCCCAACCAGTTTTGTGAGAGGTGCTTTGAGAAAGGAGATCGAAAATGGCAGCAAAGAGGGCTGGAACTCATGCTTGAGTTGATTTTTCGTGTTTGTGGGAGGAATAAGAAGAGGATGGGTGCAGGAATAAGTGGAGGAGGGCCACCATGGGCCCACGAGGCAGGGGGCGCGCCCTCCACCCTCGTGGCAAGGTGGTTGGCCCCCCTGGTGTGTTCTTTGTTCCATAAATCCTCAAATATTCTAGAAAAAAATCATATTTAATTTTCAGGGCATTTGGAGAACTTTTATTTTTGAGGTATTTTTATATTGCACGGATAATCTGATAACAGACAGAAAAGTATTTATTTTTAGTTTATTTCAACTAAATAATAGAAAGTATAGAGAGGGTACAGAAGGTTGTGCTTCTAGTTTCATCCATCTCATGTTCATCAAAAGGAATCCACTAACAAGGTTGATCAAGTCTTGTTAACAAACTCATTCCGATTAACATGAAACCGGAGAAATTTCGAATAACACTAGGTCACCTCAATGGGGATATGCACATCCCCAATAATAAGTATATCATATTTCTTCTTGACAGTAGGAAGAGGAAATTCAAAACCTCCAAATATAATTGATGGAATTTTTCCGATAGAATTAATACTATGAACTTGAGGTTGTTTCCTCGGAAAATGTACCGTATGCTCATTACCATTAACATGAAAAGTGACATTGCCTTTAGTGCAATCAATAACAGCCCCTGCAGTATTAAGAAAAGGTCTTCCAAGAATAATAGACATACTATCGTCCTCAGGAATATCAAGAATAACAAAGTCCGTTAAAATAGTAACATTTGCAACTACAACAGGCACATCCTCACAAATACCGACAGGTATAGCAGTTGATTTATCAGCCACTTGCAAAGATATTTCAGTAGGTGTCAACTTATTCAAATCAAGTCTACGATATAAAGAGAGAGGCATAACACTAACACCGGCTCCAAGATCACATAAAGCAGTTTTAACATAGTTTCTTTTAATGGAGCATGGTATAGTAGGTACTCCAGGATCTCCAAGTTTTCTTTGGTATTCCACCCTTAAAAGTATAATTAGCAAGCATGGTGGAAATTTCAGCTTCCGGTATCTTTCTTTTATTTGTAATAATATCTTTCATGTACTTAGCATAAGGATTGGTTTTGAGAATATCAGTCAATCACATACGCAAAAAGATAGGTCTAATCATTTCAACAAAGCGTTCAAAATCCTCATCATCCTTTTTCTTGGATGGTTTGGGAGGAAAAGGCATGGGTTTCTAAACCCAAGGCTCTCTTTCTTTACCATGTTTCCTAGCAACAAAGTCTTTCTTATCATAACATTGATTCTTTGACTGTGGGTTATCAAGATCAGCAGCAGGTTCAATTTCTACATCATTATCATTACTAGGTTGAGCATCATTATGAACATCATCATTAACATTTTCATTAGGTTCATGTTCATTGCCAGATTGTGTTTCAGTATCAGACATAGAGATATCATTTGGATTATCAGGTGGTTCAGCAATAGGTTCACTAGAAGTTTGCACGGTTCTATCATTTTTCTTTTTCTTCTTTTTAGAAGAACTAGGTGCATCAATATTATTTCTCTGGGAATCTTCCTCAATTCTCTTAGGGTGGCCTTCAGGATACAAAGGTTCCTGAGTCATTCTACCAATTGTAGTAGCCACTTTAACTGCATAATCATTTTTCTTACTATTCATCTCACTGAGCAATTCCTTTTGAGCTTTAAGTACTTGTTCTACTTGAGTGGTAACCATAGAAGCATGTTTGCTGACAAGTTTAAGTTCACCTCTAATATTAGCCATATAATCACGCAAGTATTTAATCATATCAGCATCTTGTTTTTATTGTCTACCAAAATAAGCATTGAAGTCTTCTTGCTTAAACATAAAAATATCAAACTCATCCAAGCATTGACTAGCAATTTTAGCAGGAGGGATTTCAGCTTTATCATATCTATAGAGAGAATTTACCTTTACTACCTGTGTCGAGTTATCGAGGTCTGGAGGTTCTTCAATAAGTAAAGGATCAAGATCATATGTTTCTTCGGCAGGCGGTAAATTAAGACCATGTATTTCTTCAATAAGAGGTAAATTCTTAACATCTTCAGCTTTAATACCTTTTTCTTTCATAGATTTCTTTGCCTCTTGCATATCTTCGGGACTGAGAAATAGAACACCTCTCTTCTTCGGAGATGGTTTAGGAATAGGATCATTAATTGGAGCAGGAGCTGGCTCAGGAGGTGCCCAATTATTTTCATTTGTCAACATATTATTCAATAAGATTTCAGCTTCATCCGGTGTTCTTTCCCTGAAAAGAGAACCAGCACAACTATCCAGGTAATCTCTGGAACCATCGGTTAGTCCATTGTAAAAGATATCAATTATTTCATTTTTCTTAAGAGGATGATCAGGCAAAGCATTAAGTAAACTGAGAAGCCTCCCCCAAGCTTGTGGGAGACTCTCTTCTTTAATTTGCACAAAGTTGTATATTTCCTTTAAAGCAGCTTGTTTCATATGAGCAGGGAAATATTTAGCAGAGAAGTAGTAAATCGTATCCTAGGGACTACGCACACAACCAGGATCAAGAGAATTAAACCATATCTTAGCATCACCCTTTAATGAGAACGGAAATATTTTAAGGATATAAAAGTAGCGAGATCTCTCATCATTAGTGAACAGGGTAGCTATAGCATTTAATTTAGTAAGATGTGCCACAACAGTTTCAGATTCATAGCCATGAAAAGGATCAGATTCAACCAAAGTAATTATATCAGGATCAATAGAGAATTCATAATCCTTATCAGTAACACAGATAGGTGAAGTAGCAAAAGCAGGGTCAGGTCTCATCCTAGCATTTAGAGATTGCTTATTCCATTTAGCTAATAACCTTTTGACTTCATATCTATCTTTGCAAGCTAAAATAGCTAAAGAAGCTTCTTGATCAAATAAATAACCCTCAGGAATAAAAAGTGAATCTTCATCATCACTTTCATCCTCATAATCAGATTCAATATTTTCAATCTCTCTAGCCCTAGCAAGTCGTTCCTCGAGAAAATCACTAAGTGGCATAGTAGTATCAGGAATAGAGGTAATTTCATCATAAGTATCATGTATAGCAAAAGTAGCATCATCAATAACATGCGACATATCAGAACGAATAGCAGAAGCAGGTTTAGGTGTCGCAAGCTTACTCATAACAGAAGGTGAATCAAGTGCAGAGCTAGATGGCACTTCCTTACCTCCCCTCGTAGTTGAGGGATAAATTGTTGTCTTAGCGTCTTTCACATTCTTCATAGTGTCCAGCAGATATAAATCCCAAGTGACTCAAAGAATAGAGCTATGCTCCCCGGCAATGGCGCCAGAAATTAGTCTTGATAACCCACAAGTATAGGGGGTCGCAACAGCTTTCGAGGGTAGAGTATTCAACCCAAATTTATTGATTCGACACAAGGGGAGCCAAAGAATATTCTCAAGTATTAGCAGATGAGTTGTCAATTCAACCACACCTGGAAACTTAGTATCTGCAGCAGAGTGTTTTGTAGCAAAGTAATATGATAGTAGTGATAACATTAACAAAAGGTAACGGTAGTAAAAGCAATGTTTTTGGTATTTTTTAGTGATGATAGCAATAGCAACGGGAAAGTAAATAAGCGAAGAGCAATATGTGGAAAGCTCATAGGCAATGGATCGGTGATGGAGAATTATGTCGGATGCGGTTCATCATGTAACAGTCATAACCTAGGGTGACACAGAACTAGCTCCAGTTCATTGATATAATGTAGGCATGTATTCCGAATATAGTCATACATGCTTATGGAAAAGAACTTGCATGACATCTTTTGTCCTACCCTCCCGTGGCAGCGGGATCCTAATGGAAACTAAGGGATATTAAGGCCTCCTTTTAATAGAGAACCGGAACAAAGCATTAACACATAGTGAATACATGAACTCCTCAAACTACGGTCATCACCGGTAAGTATCCCGATTATTGTCACTTCGGGGTTAACGGGTCATAACACATAATAGGTGACTATAGACTTGCAAGATAGGATCTAGAACTCTCATATATTGGTGAAAAAATAATAGGTTCAGATCTGAAATCATGGCACTCGGGCCCTAGTGACAAGCATTAAGCATAGCAAAGTCATAGCAACATCAATCTCAGAACATAGTGGATACTAGGGATCAAACCCTAACAAAACTAACTCGATTACATGATAAATCTCATCCAACCCATCACCGTCCAGCAAGCCTACGATGGAATTACTCACGCACGGCGGTGAGCATCATGAAATTGGTGATGGAGGATGGTTGATGATGATGACGGTGATGAATGCCCCTCTCCGGAGCCCTGAACGGACTCCAGATCAGCCCTCCCGAGAGGTTTTAGGGCTTGGCAGCGGCTCCGTATCGTAAAACGCGATGATTTCTTCTCTCATATTTTTTCTCCCCGAAAGCAGTTATATAGAGTTGGAGTTGGAGTCGGGAGGTCTCCAGGGGGCCCACGAGGTAGGGGGCGCCCCCGACCCTCATGGAAAGGGTGTGGGCCCCTTGGTCTTCATCTTTGACGAGGATTTTTTTTATTATTTATTGTAAGATATTCCGTGGAATTTCAGGTCATTCCAAGAACTTTTGTTTTCTGCACATAAAACAACATCATGGCAATTCTGCTGAAAACAGCGTCAGTCTGGGTTAGCTCCATTCAAATCATAAAAGTTAGAGTCCAAAACAAGGGCAAAAGATACGACGGAGATGTATCACCCACGAATCAGCTAGAACAAAAATGATTCCACGGCGATTTCCGCCGGTTGATTAACAGCGATGGACGGGCTGTGATAAGAGATGAGTGAATATTTTGCAAATTAAGTTGATTACCTTATCCATGAGAAAAATCCCCAGCCCAATCCCGTAGAAAACCTTAGTTGACCAGACTCTAGAATGTCAGTGCAGATAGGCGGCGGAAAGCGGTAGGCGCGAAATCCGGTGCCGTTTGCAGCTCAACCTGCGCCCGCCACCAACAACCGTCGAGCTTAGTGTGTAGAGTTCAGGAGGAGTCCGTGGCAAGTGAGTGGGGACGAAGTGGGCGAGGGTTTTCTTTTTTTATTTTGCATGTCTGAGTGAACACACACGGTTCGCAGAGGCGACGGAGATGAATTGTGTGCGATAGTAAATCACCAAGATTGAATGGGAATCCAAATTTCCTTTGTCCTTCATCCATGAGTTTTTTTTCTACAATGAACATAAACCCTGCTAAACACCGTGTTCAAATTTGACACTTTTCTGGGTTCATTTACAATATTTAGGGGATTATGTGCATTTTGTAGGCATTAATGCACATAATTCAAATTCAAACAATCGGTGCATGAAAGGGTGCACAAGAACGGTCTAGAAAAACCATACTCATGGTATTTAGTAATTTCTCAAGCCTTTAACAAGGAATGGGCAGAGATTTCAATGGAATGTGTGGCAATAGTCAACCACAAACACGTCATTTACTGGGCTATCAAATATAGAACAATGAAATATGTGCTTGAAAAACATGATGCCTGGCATGGTGCCATGGTATGGCCTCACCGTGCCCTGGTTAAAAGCCGAGAAGGTTTGATTTATGTCGTCATGCACGCCCTTCATAAATTGAACCATCATCGAGGAAGTTCAATGCTTTCGAGAGGGAAATCACCAAGATTGAAGGCGAATCCAAATTTCCATCCTAGTTTGTCATTCATTTTTTTCCAACGATCTACATACCGCCTCAAATGCAACGTATTCAAATTTGACAATTTTTCGAACTCATTTACCATATTTAGGGGATTATGTGCATTTTCTAGGGATTAATTATGCACATAATTCAAATTCGAACAATCAGTGCATGAAAAGGTGCACAAGAATAGTCTAGAAAACCATGCTCGTGCTATTTAGTACATTATCATGCCTTTTACAAGGAATGGGCAAATATTTCAATGAAATGTGTGGCAATAGTCATCCATAAACACGTCGTTTACTTGGTTAACGACTATACAAAAATGAAATACATGCTTGGAAAACATGACGTCTGTTGTGGTGCCATGGTATGGTATGACCTCACCGTGCCCTGGTAAAAATGCCGTCATGCACGCCTTTCATAAATGAACCATCACCGAGGAAGTTTCATGGTTTCGAGGGGGGAAATCACCAAGATTGAAGGGGATCCAAATTTCCTTTGTCCTTTGTCCATGAGTTTTTTACTATGATGAACATACAACCTACAAATGAAATACATGCTTGGAAAACATGACGTCTGTTGTGGTGCCATGGTATGGTATGACCTCACCGTGCCCTGGTAAAAATGCCGTCATGCACGCCTTTCATAAATGAACCATCACCGAGGAAGTTTCATGGTTTCGAGGGGGGAAATCACCAAGATTGAAGGGGATCCAAATTTACTTTGTCCTTTGTCCACGAGTTTTTTCCTATGATGAACATACAACCTACAAATCATCGTGTTCTAATTTGGCGCTTTTCTGGGTTCATTTACCATATTTAGGGGATTATGTGCATTTCCTAGGCATTAATGCACATAATTCAAGTTCAAACAATCGGTGCATGAAAGGGTCCACAGGAATGGCCTGGAAAACCATGCTCGTGCCATTTAGTAAATTCGCATGCCTTTTACAAGGAATGGACAGATATTTTGATGAAATGTGTGGCAATAGTCAACCACACATGTTTGTTTGTTGGGTTTTCAACTATAGAAAAAAATGAAATAAATGCTTAAAAAACATGACGCATGGCATGGTGCCATGGTATGACCTCACCATGCCCTGGTAAAAAATTGAGAAGGTCTGGCTTATGTCGTCATGCACGCCCTTCATAAACTGAACCATCACTGAGGAAGTTCCATGCTTTCGAGAGGGAAATCCCAAATATTGAAGGGGAATCCAAATTTCCATCCTAGTTTGTCATTCAGTTTTTTTCCAACAATCAACATACCGCCTCAAATGCAACGTGTTCAAATTTGACATTTTTCGGGCCCATTTACCATATTTAGGGGATCATGTGCATTTTCTAGGCATTAATGGACATAATTCAAATTCGAACAATCGGTGCATGAAAAGGTGCACAAGAACGGTTTGGAAAACCATTCTTGTGTTATTTAGTACATTCTCATGCCTTTTACAACGAATGGGCAGATATTTTAAGGAAATGTGTGGCAATAGTCAACCATAAATGTGTCATTTTCTAGGTTAACAACTATACAGAAAATGAAACACATGGTTGGAAAACATGACGCCTGGCATGGTGCCATGGTATGGCCTCACCATGCCCTGGTAAAAATTGGAGAATGTTTTCCTTATGTCGTGATGCACGCCTTTCATAAATCGAACCATCACCGAGGAAGTTTCATGGTTTCAAGGGGGAAATCACCAAGATTAAAGGGGGATCCAAAGTTCCTTTGTCCACGAGTTTTTTTCTACGATGAACATACAACCTACAAATCACCATGTTCAAATTTGGCACTTTTCCGGGTTCATTTGCCATATTTAGGGATTATGTGCATTTCCTAGGCATTAATGCACATAATTCAAGTTCAGACAATCGGTGCCTGAAAGGGTGCACAAGAATGGCCTGGAAAACCATGCTTGTGCCATTTAGTAAATTCTCATGCCTTTTACAAGGGAGGGACATATATTTGATGAAATGTGTGGCAATAGTCAACCACAAATGTTTGTTTATTGGGTTTTCAACTATAGAAAAACAGAAAGAAATGCTTGAAAAACATGACGCCTGGCATGGTGTGCCATGGTATGACCTCACCATGCACTGATAAAAATTAGCGAAGGTTTGGCTTATGTCATCGTGTACGGCCTTCATAAATCGAACCATCACCAAAGAAGTTCCATGCTTTCAAGAGGGAAATCACCAAGATTGAGGGGGAATCCAAATTTTCTTTGTTCTTTGCCCTAGAGTTTTTTATATGACGAACATACACCCTGCAAATCACCATGTTCAAATTTGGCATTTTTTCGGGCTCATTTACCATATTTAGGGGATTATGTGCAATTTCTAGGCATTTAGCACATATAAATCTAATCCAGCTACAGATGCACGGGCGTGATGTGGGGGACGTGGATTGTTGTTCTATCTCGGCGCATCTTGCTACCTCTTGAGCACTGCGTTGGTTTTCCCTTGAAGAGGAAAGGGTGATGCAGTAAAGTAGCATAAGTATTTCCCTCAGTTTTTGAGAACCAAGGTATCAATCCAGTAGGAGATCATGCTCGAGTCCCACGCACCTACACAAACAAATAAGAACCTCGCAAACAACGCGATAAAGGGGTTGTCAATCCCTTCACGGTCACTTACGAGAGTGCGATTTGATAGATATGATAAGAGAATATTTTTGGTATTTTAATGATAAAGAGAAATAAAGATGCAAAGTAAAATTAACGGCAAAAGAAATAGCTAAGTGTTGGAAGATTAATATGTTGGAAGATAGACCCGCGGGCCATAGGTTTCACTAGTGGCTTCTCTCAAGAGCATAAGTATTACGGTGAGTAAACGAATTACTGTCGAGAAATTGATATAATTGAGCATAGTTATGAGAATATCTAGGTATGATCATGTATATAGGCATCACGTCCGCGACAAGTAGACCGACTCCTGCCTGCATCTACTACTATTACTCCACACATCGACCGCTATCCAGCATGCATCTAGAGTATTAAGTTCATAAGAACAGAGTAATGCTTTAAGTAAGATGACATGATGTAGAGGGATAAACTCATGCAATATGATATCAACCCCATCTTTTTATCCTCGATGTCAACAATACAATACGTGTCGTTTCCCTTTCTGTCACTGGGATCGAGCACCGCAAGATTGAACCCAAAGCTAATCACTTCTCCCATTGCAAGAAAGATCAATCTAGTAGGCCAAACCAAAC
Organism: Triticum aestivum; assembly: GCF_018294505.1. Classification (NCBI taxonomy): domain Eukaryota; kingdom Viridiplantae; phylum Streptophyta; class Magnoliopsida; order Poales; family Poaceae; genus Triticum; species Triticum aestivum. The sequence continues at coordinate 482,111,885 of NC_057797.1, forward strand.
TGATAATTTGAAGAGACTTGCAAAGATAAAACAATCATACATAAAAGAATTCAGAGGAGATTCACATATTGTTCATAGATAAACTTGATTGTAAACCCACAATTCATCGGATCTCGACAAACACACCGCAAAAGAAGATTACATCGAATAGATCTCCAAGAGAATCGAGGAGAACTTTGTATTGAGATCCAAAGAGAGAGAAGAAGCCATCTAGCTAATAACTATGGACTCGAAGGTCTGAAGTAAACTACTCACACATCACTGGAGAGGCCATGGAGTTGATGTAGAGGCCCTCCGTGATCAATGCCCCTCCGGTGGAGCTCCGCAAAAGGCCCCAATATGGGATCTCTCGGGTACATAAGGTTGCGGCGGTGGAATTAGGTTTTTGTGGTGCTCCTGGATGTTTGGGGGTACGTGGATATGTATAGGAGGAAGAAGTAGGTCGGTGGAGCAATGAGGGGCCCACGAGGGTGGAGGGCGCGCCCATGGGGTAGGCGCGCCCCCTGCCTCGTGGCCTCCTCGATTGTTTCTTGACGCCCACTCCGAGTCTCCTGGATCACGTTTGTTGAGAAAATCACGTTCCCGAAGGTTTCAGTACATTTGGACTCCGTTTGATATTCCTTTTCGGCGAAACTCTTAAATAGGCTAAAAAACAGCAATTTGGGCTGGGCCTCCGGTTAGTAGGTTAGTCCCAAAAATGATATAAAAGTGTAAAATAAAGCCCATTAACATCCAAAATAGATAATATAATAGCATGGAGCAATCAAAAATTATAGATACGTTGGAGACGTATCACATCCTACGGTGCACACGCGCGATCCGCGTGGCTGGGGTTCCGACCAATCCTAAGGCAATACACAATAGGCTTAACGCACACTGTTTCCGGTAGCGACGAAGATGAACCGTGTGCGATAATGAACGGGCAAAATTGTAAGGGAAGCCAAATTTCTGTTGTCGTTTGTCGTTGAGCTCTTGAATACCACCGCATTGTACGGCTGTCCGCTCCCTCCGTCCCAGACCTCTCTCCAGGCGTCATCCATGGCACCGTGGTGCACAGTAACTGGTAAGGAAGCGATGGCATCCCGCCGTGCCAAGTTGATCACCGCCGGCGGACTAGATTGATCACCGTGGTTACATGGGCGGACTTTGAGGCTGCCATGGCCGAATGGGTGGTGGATCTAGAGGCGGCCAAAGCCGCACAGAAGGAGTGGAAAAGTCAGAAAGCAGTCAAGAAAAGAGAGTCCCGCCGCCGAAAGAAAAAAGAGGCCGCACGTCGTGGTGAGGAGAGCTTGGCGGAGATCAAAGCACGATGGGCTGCCGCCTACAAGGCCGGGAAGGAGAACGCCGTTGTCTGGCCAGCATGCCCCGATGGTAGCATGTGGGAAGTAGTTTAAGTTTGCAGTATTAGAGCAAATTACTAGTGGTACTTTAAGTTTGAAGTATTAACGTACAATGTCGGTAAGAGCATCCTTTGAGGGCTTTGAGCATTGACTAGCATGTTTGCCCGTCTGCGTTTTTTTGCGTCAATCATTAGAAGATCACAAAACACATGGTTTCTATGCCGTACCCGTCTGTGTTTTTTGCGTTAATGACCCATAAGTCAGTTACCTCTGCGATGCTTCCTAATTAACCAGGCGTACCATTGAACGAAAAAAATAAAGTACACGTGTACATTTTTTGGAGACGGGATCTGCCTACTTTCTTTTTTCTCGCACACGAGTATTTTATGCGCTTCGTCTACGTTGTGTGTTTCCCCCGCCCAAGTTTCAAGTTTCGCAGTGAAATTTTCATTAGCGCACGATTTCAAAATTTATTCCTCCAACCACATCCCCACCCTCAGTATCCCCCCTGGCGCCTCCTCCTACCGGCATCTCAAACCGCCGCCACCGCAACCACAACTTCAACCAAATCTACGTTCTGCTCGGATCCAGGCAGATAACCCACCGATCTCTATCACGGCCCCGGCCTGATTGCTTAAATGGCCCTGCGAAAAATTCGCACAAGTACACATAAATGATTTTCCAACTAACTTGTGCGCACTGGAGCATGCGCTTGTACTTCAAATTTGAATTATGTGCATTAAATGCCTGGAAAATCAATTAACGTATAAAAAAGACCAAATGAACCCAGAATAATTCCAAAATTTAGCACAAAACTCCTATTTGGTCTAAGCTGCCTGTGTAAAAAATGAAGGCGGGAGAAGGCAGTGTATGTCGTCTCGCACACGGAGGTGACACGTTCCCTCTCGGAACCAGGAGCCTTCTTCAGAGAAGCTCCGGTTTGCTAGAATATTATACCAAAGCTTTCCCAATTCGGCCAAAAAATTACCACAACATGTTGGTGCCATGTCATGACACCATGCCAAGTTTCATGATTTTTAGGCATGTTTTGGATTTACAGGAATTAAACAACCAAGTTTCTCAATATTTTCGGCTGAGCCACGATGCCCAGATGTTTGAATTTCATTCCCATTTCTTGCATGGCACCTAGAAATTCACCCAAGGACACACATGTGATTTTTCAACCAACTTTGGTGCACTCGAGCATGTGCTTGTAGTTCAAATTTGAATTATGCACATTAAATGCCCAGAAATTCAATTAATGTATAAAAAAGGCCAAACAAACCCAGAATAATTCCAAATTTTAACACGACATTCATATAGTTCTATGTTGCCTCTATAAAAAATAAAGGGGGGAGGCCACATATATCGTTTCGCACTCAAAGTTGACATGTCCCCCCTCGGGAACCATGAGTCTTCTCGAGAGAAGCTCCGATTTGCAAGAAGCTTATACCAAAACTTGTCCAAATCCGGCCATTTTTTTACCACAGCATGTTGGTGCCATTAAATGACACTATGCCAAGTTTCATGATTTTCTGGCGAGTTTTGAATTTATAGGAATTTAAAAATCTAGTTTCTCAATGTTCCTAGCCGAGCCACGACGCCAGATGTTTGAATTTCATTCCCATTCTTGCATGTGACCTATAAATTCACCCAAAGACACACATGTGATTTTTTTCAACAAACTTTGGTGCACTCGAGCATGTGCTTGTAGTTCAAATTTTAATTATGCACATTAAATGCCTCTCAACTCAATTAATGCATAAAATGCCAAACGAACCCAGAATAATCCCAAATTTAAACACAACACTCATGTAGTTGCATGTTCATCATACATAAATGTTCTAGCAATTCAAACACCATCCTTTCCCTCCATAAGACCATTTTGTCTTTCGAAACATAATGAAAAAAATCAGGCATACCACAAATAGTTTACTAGCAAGAATCGTGTGGGGTGCGATACAAAATATCTTGGCGCATTGTCTTGTCTAGCTTAAGTAGGAAGCTTCGTCGTCTACAGTCCACCGCCTGCGCTTGAACCACACTTGCGCGCTAGTTTCTCGCGGCGCTGGGCGAAATTTTTCTGCCATTGCGGAAATATCTATCTCCCCACCGCCTCCCTCCCACCAAAATCCACATTTCCAATGTTCATCCTTGCTTTCCAAGTTCAAACCTTCATTGTTGCTTACTGGCAGCTCAGCCTCCTGTCGGCGACCCTTCTTCTTGCAGCGCCGCCTCGTCACCGGCGACCCTTCTTCTTGCAGCGCCGCCTCCTCGCCGCCGACCCTTCATCTTGTTGCACGGCCTCCTTGCCGCCGACCCTTCTTCTAGCCGCGCGACCTCGTCGATATGGTCATGTAATCCACACCTCACCCACACCATCCTCCTCATTCCCCGTCCCACATGCCTCGACCGACGGCGCGACACCTTCCATCGAAATCACTGGCCCCATCCCCCAATTACGCGCCGACCAGAGCCATTTTGCATGCAGTATAATGTGGATCTCAATAGCATCTGGTAGCGGAGAAGCAAATCGCGGTCGCACGCGCGCACAAGGTCGCTATGGCTGCCATGCATGCCGACCGCCAGATCTTTGAGGAGCACCTCGTCTTCGAGGCCATCGTCAACACCACCACGTGTTTGTCTACTTTAAAATACAATTCGTGTTGTTTTCTCGAGGCCACCGCAAGTGACTTCTAGGTATTTGTCCTCTGTAATGTTTACATGCAATCTGATGTTAAGTTAATAGTTTGGTCCTCAGAAATGTATTGTTCAGTTAACAATTTGGTCCAACAATTGCTACATTTCGTAGTACTGTTCTCACAAATTCTTTGTTTTGTTAACTGTCTTATCTTCTAGTACATGTCTCTATTCTGCAATGTCGTGCTCAGTTAACTATTTTGGTTCATTTGGTATGTTGTCCATTTAACTGTTTGGTTCAATTCTGCAATTTGATTTTCATGGAAACAATGGGAGACACTGCGGTTTACCATTGAGGTTTGCTCATGCATGTTCCTTTTGCTAATAGCACATTATTGTGCATTTAGGTTTCTTACAATTTGGTCTTGCACATGTAGGTCCTGTTGCCAGAGGCTTAGACCCACTGTTCGACCCATTTTGCATATGGGGAAATGAGATGTCCATGAATACCACTCAAGTCAAGAAACTCAAAAAGATTGTCAGGATGAAGAAACTTGCGATGAATAAGAGCAAGATGTTTGTTTTCACAATGAAGAAGACATCAATCAACTATAGGATGGTACTAACTCTTTTACCTTGTTTTTACCCCTTGCACCATTTCAAAAGTTATAACAACGATTTATGCATATCTTTTTTTGTACTTTTCAAAGTAGTTCACCGATGATTACCTCTCAAACCACCTGCATGGTCAAGAGGCGAGGAAGGTATTCATTCAACACCCATGGTACAATATTGAAGTCTTCCTGAAGAGGACGAAGGTTGGGCAGGCAATTATCCATAGCCACTAGCCTAAAGTGGCAAGGACATTCAACATCACTCAAGGCTCAATATCTGCCTTTTGCTTATGTAGTTTCCCAAATGAGATTCATCTATCTATTTACCGTGTATGATGCTACTTTCCAAAGGTTTTCGATGTTGCATGTGAAACTTGGTGCTGTTGTGTAATGGCGTAACTAAGTGCTAAAGCTATCTGACGTAATTCGATTATGAAATCCTGGTTGCTGTTGTACATATATGAAATATCTGGTGTGTTTTATAAGAAATGTCAATTTGATTACTACATGGATTATCAATAATAGGCTAATTACCCTGCTTATTGGGGTTTTCTATTGCAGACAGTTACTCAAATAGCACCGTGGGTGATGAACTCAAACAACCCACACGGTTTTCTAGAAAGTAGGCGTGTTCGATCAACTAACAATCACACACGGCTTCCGACAAAGAACTGTTTGCGTCAGGCCACCTTGCATAAACGTTTCCACACAAAAAAACAGTGTGTGATATTCATACGAATGTAAATGTTTTTATGGGATTCACCGTGTGGGATGTACATACGAACGGAAACACTTGGGTTTTGATGCCTCGCCCGATCGCACACGAGCTCATTTTGCGCCCACCCATGTGCCAGGAGAGCCTATCACTGACGGTTTTTGGGTCTTGTGGGAAGGACCCCCTAACGCAGTCACTCACTTGGCGACGGTTCGAAACGCTGTCGTGGAAAGGGGTTAAAAACCGTTTGTATAGCATGTCTCTGCTCTAGTGAGGGGTTGTCAATCCCTTCTTAGTATTGAGATAGATTAAATTTTATGAGATTGCATAAATAGATCTAGCAAAAACACAAAATAAGATAAATAAATAAAATGTGCAGCAAGATATTTTTGGGTTTTTGGAATAATAGATCTGAAAACATTATGATAGGAAATAGACCCGGTGCCCAGACATTTCACTAGAGGCTTCTCAAGAAAATAGCATACGGTGGGTAAAAAAATTACTGTTAGGCAATTGATAGAAGAGCAAATAATTATGACAATATCCAAGGCAATGATCATGCATATAGGCATCACGTCCAAGATTAGTAGACCGACTCTTGCCTGCATCTACTACTATTACTCCTCACATCGACCGCTCTCCAGCATGCATAGTGTACTAATTTCATGGAAAATAGTGTAATGTAATAAGAACGATGACATGATGTAGACAAGCTCTATTCATGTAAGAATAGACCCCCATATTTTATCCTTAATGGCAGTGATACATGCATGTCATGTCTCCTTCTATCATTGAGATTGAGCACCGCAAGATCGAACCCATCACAAAGCACCTCTTCCCATGGCAAGAAAAATCAATCTAGTTTGCCAAACCAAACCAAAGTTTCAGAGAAGAAATGCGAGGCTATAATAATCATGCATAAGAGAGTTCAACAAAGACTCAAATAATATTAATGGATAGAACTGATCATAAACTAAAAATTCATTGGATCCCAACAAACACACCACAAAAAGTCATTACATCAAATAGATCTCCAAAAACATCAAGGATGCCATTGTATTGAAGATCAAAAAGAGAGAAGAAGCCATCTAGCTACTGCCTACGGACCCGTAGGTCTGTGGTGAACTACTCACGCATCGTCGGAGGTGCCAGGGTGATGATGAAGATGAACGAAATATGCCCTAGAGGCAATAATAATGTTTTTATTTTATATTTCCTTATTAAAGATAAAGGTTTATTATTCCTGCTAGAATTATATTTATCAGAAACCTTAATACATGTGTGAATACATACACAAACACCATGTCCCTAGTGAGCCTCTACTAGACTATCTTGTTAATCAAAGATGGTTAAGGTTTCCTAACCATGGACATGAGTTGTCATCTGATAATGGGATCACATCATTAGGAGAATGATGTGATGGACAAGACCCATCTATTAGCTTAGCATAATGATCATTCAGTTTTGTTGCTATTGCTTTCTTCATGTCAAATACATATTCCTTTGACTATGAGATTATGCAACTCCCGGATACCGAAGGAATGCCTTGTGTGGTATCAAACATCACAACGTAACTGGGTGATTATAAAGATGCTCTACAGTATCTCCGAAGGTGTTTGTTGAGTTGGCATAGATCGATATTAGGATTTGTCACTTCGAGTATCAGAGAGGTATCTCTGGGCCCTCTTGGTAATACACGTCATAAGCTTGCCAGAAAATGACTTAGGAACGACTAAAGAGACTTGCCGGTAATGATATTGAACTTGGTATGAAGATACGATACCGAGGATCGAATCTTGGGCAAGTAACATACCAATGGACAAAGGGAATTCCGTATGTTGTCATAACGGTTCGACTAGTAAAGATCTTCATACAATATGTAGGAACCAATATGGACATCTAGGTTCCGCTATTAGTTATTGACCGGAGAGGTGTCTCGGTCATGTCTACATAATTCTCGAACCCGTAGGGTCCGCACGCTTAACGTCCGATGATGGTATAGTATTATATGAGTTATGTGATTTGGTGACTGAATGCTGTTCGGAGTCCTGGATGAGATCATGGACATGACGAGGAGTCTCAAAATGGTCAAGAGGTAAAGATTGATATATAATATGATAGTATTCGGACATCGGAAGTGTTTTGGGGGGTACCGGGTACTTATCGGGTCACCGGAAGGGATACCAGACACCCCCAGCAAAAGATATGGGCCTTACAGGGGGCGCGGCCAAGGGCAGGATCCCCAGTAGGATTCATACCTACTTAGGATGCCCCTTTGCCTCTCCCCTCTCCCTCCCACCTATATATATGAGGAGGGGGCGCCTAGCACACACCAGACAATTGTTTAGCCGTGTGCGGCACCCTCCTCCACCGTTTACACACCCGGTCATATTTTCGTAGTGCTTAGGCGAAGCCCTACGAGGATCACTTCACCATCATTGTCACCATGCCGTCGTGCTGACGGAACTCATCTACTACCTCGACGTCTTGCTAGATCAAGAAGGCGAGGGACGTCACCGAGCTGAACATGTGCAGAACGCGGAGGTGTCGTGCGTTCGGTACTTGATCGGTTGAAGCACGAAGAAGTTTGACTATAGCAACCGCGTTGAGAAATGCTTCTGCTTATGGTCTACGAGGGTACGTAGACACACTCTCCCCCTCATTGCTATGCATCTCCATGGATAGATCATTGCGTGTGCGTAGATTTTTTTTTGTTTTTCCGTGCAATGATTCCCAACAATGGCATCATGAGTCAGGTCTATGCGTAGATGATATGCACGAGTAGAACACAAAGAGTTGTGGGTGGTGATAGTCATACTGCTTACCACCAATGTCTTATTTTGACTCGGCGGTATTGTGGGATGAAGCAGCCCGGACCAACCTTATATGTCCATGCACATGAGACCGGTTCCACTGACTGACATGCAAGTAGTTTTGCATAAAGGTGGCTGGCGGGTGTCTGTTTCTCCTACTTTAGTTGAATTGAATTTGACTGCGGCTGGTCCTTGAAGAAGGTTAAAACAACAAACTTGACGAAACACCGTTGTGGTAATATGCGTAGGTAAGAATGGTTCTTGCTAGAAGCCCGTAGCAGCCACATAAAACTTGCAACAACAAAGTAGAGGACATCTAAGTTGTTTTGCAGGGTATGTTGTGATGTGATATGGTCATGACATGATGTGATAAATATTATTGTATGAGATGATCATGTTTTGTAAGATATCTGACAACCAGCAGGAGACTTATGGTTGTCTCTTTATTGTATGAAATGCAAACACCGTGTAATTGCTTTACTTTATCACTATGCGTTAGCGATAGTTGTAGAAGAAATAGTTGGCGAGACGACCAGGACGCAACGATGGAGATCAAGGTGTCGAGCCGGTGATGATGGAGATCATGACGATGCTTTGGAGATGGAGATCAAAAGCACGAGATGATGATGGCCATATCATGTCACATTTTTTGATTGCATGTGATGTTTATCTTTTATGCATCTTATTTTGCTTAGAACGGCAGTAGCATTATAAGATGATCCCTTCACTAAATTTCAAGGTAAAAGTGTTCTCCCTGAGTATGCACCATTGCTATAGTTCATCGTGTTGAGACACCATGTGATGATCAGGTGTGATAGACTCTATGTTCACATACAACGTGTGCAAGACAGTTTTGCACATGTGAAATACTTGGGTTAAACTTGATGAGCCTAGCATGTACAGACATGGCCTCGGAACACTGGAGACTGAAAGGTCAAACGTGAATCATATAGTAGATATGATCAACATAGAGATATTCAACATTGATGACTACCCCATCTTACGTGATGATCGGACATGGGTTAGTTGATTTGGATCACGTATCACTTAGATGACTTGAGGGATGTCTATTTAAGTGGGATTTCTTAAGTAATATGATTAATTGAACTTAAATTTATCATGAAGTTAGTCTTAATAGTTTTTGCATATCTATGTTGTAGATCAATAGCTCGCAATATAGCTCCCCTAATTTTGATATGTTCCTACAGAAAAATAAGTTGAAAGATGATAGTAGCAATGATGCGGACTGGGTTCGTAACTTGAGGATTACCCTCGTTGCTACATAGAAGAATTATATCCTTGATGCACCAATAGACGACATACCTATTGCAGGGGTAGATGTAGACGTTATGAACCTTTGGCAAGCTCGATATGATGAGTACTTCATAGTTTAGTGCGCCATGCTTTACGGCTTAGAACCGGGACTTCAAAAACGTTTTGAACACCACAAAGCATAGGAGATGTTCCAAGAGCTGAAATTGGTATTTCAGACTCATGCCTGTGTCGAGAGGTATGAGACCTCTGACAAGTACTTTGCCTACAAGATGGATGAGAATATATCAACCAGTGAGCATGTGCTCAGAATGTCTGGGTACTACAATCGCTTGAATCAAGTGGGAGTTAATATTCTAGATAAGACAATGATTGACAAAGTTCTCTTGTCACTGTCACCAACCTACTAGAACTCTATGATGAACTATAATATGCAAGGGGTGACGAAAATGATTCCCGAGCTCTTCTGAAATCGACGATGGTAGAAATCAAGAAAGAGCATCAAGTGTTGATGGTTAACAAGACCACTAGTTTCAAGAAAAAAGGCAAGGGTAAGAGAGGGAACTTCAAGAAGAATGGAAAGCAAGTTGCCGCTCCCATGAAGAAGCCCAAAGCTGGACCCAAGCCTCAAACTGAGTGCCTCTACTGCAAAGGAAATGGTCATTAGAAATGGAACTTTCCCAAAATTTAGCGGATAAGAAGGATGGCAAAGTGAACAAAGGTATATTTGATATACATGTTATTAGTGATAAAGGTGTATTTTATTAGTTTTCGTAGTAACCCCTAGGTATTTGATACCGGTTCAGTTGCTAAGATTAGTAACTCGAAACAGGAGTTGCAAAGACTAGTTAAAAGTGACATGACGATGTGTGTTGGAAATGATTCCAAGGTTGATGTGATCACCATCGCACACTCCCTCTACCTTCGGGATTAGTGTTGAACCTAAATAAATGTTATTTGGTGTTTGCGTTGAGCATGAATATGATTAGATTATGTTTATTGCAATACGTTTTTTCATTTAAGTCAGAGAATAATTGTTGTTCTGTTTACATGAGTAAAACCTTCTATGGTCATACAACCAATGTGAATGGTTTATTTAATTTTAATCGTAGTGATACACATGTTCATAATATTGATGCCAAAAGATGCAATGTTGATAATGATAGTACAACATACTTGCAACACTGCCGTTTAGGTCATATTGGTGTAAAGCGCATGAAGAAACTCCATACAGATGGACTTTTGGAATCACTTAATTATGAATCATTTGATACTTGCGAACCATGCTGTCGGTGTCAAAACCGGCGGATCTCGGGTAGTGGGTCCCGAACTGTGCGACTAGGCCAGATGGTAATAGGAGGCAGGGAACACGATGTTTTACCCAGGTTCGGGCCCTCTTGATGGAGGTAAAACCCTACGTCCTGCTTGATTAATATTGATGATATGGGTAGTACAAGAGTAGATCTACCACGAGATCAAGGAGGCTAAACCCTAGAAGCCAGCCTATGGTATGATTGTTGTACATGGAGTTGATTGCCTACGGACTACAACCCTCCGGTTTATATAGACATCGGATAGGGTTAGGGTTACATAGAGTCAGTTACAATGGTAGGAGATCTTGAATATCCGCATCGCCAAGCTTGCCTTCCACGCCAAGGAAAGTCCCATCCGGACACGGGACGAAGTCTTCAATCTTGTATCTTCATAGTCCTGGAGTCCGGCTGAAGGTATAGTCCGGCTACCCGAACACCCCCTAATCCAGGACTCCCTTAGTAGCCCCCGAACCAGGCTTCAATGATGACGAGTCCGGCGCGCAGAATGTTCGGCATTGCAAGGCGGGTTCTTCTCCAAATCTTGTGTTCCTGTAGGAATAATGTCCGATTTTTGTAATGTAGTGCTCCTCCGCTTCCACGCCCAATAATGGCCGTCTTCCATGTGTCAAACGAATGCGAAAAGCCGGGGAGTTTTTACATCCACACCCCTAGCCGTATAAATGAGCCGCCTATTTAACGGGATGGGGATTTAGGTCCAAACCACATCTTCTCCTTTCCGCGAGTTATCATCGGAGCGCTTCCAACAAAGGTCCATTCCAACATGACCAGCCGTCGCAGCTCCTCCCCTCGCCCCTCCGGTCCCAAACCCGGGGACTGGGAGAGTTGCACCATCCCGCATAGCGAGTTAGTGTCGCTTCAGGCCAAGGGATTTCTCCCTCAGGCATACATGGTCCCGGTCCGAGCCAGTCTCGCCACCTACAATGGCAGAAAACAAGCGGAGAGCACCCCCAATCCTTCTAAAGGAGAGCGGGTGTGCCTCGTCCCCTATCTAATAAGGGGACTGGGATTTCCAATTCATCCATTTCTCCGCGGGCTTCTGGAGTTCTACGGCCTCCAGCTGCACAATCTCACGCCCGCCTTCGTATTGCATATTGCGGGTTTCGTCGCCCTTTGCGAGCTATTTTTAGGCGTTGAGGTTCATTTCGCGCTGTGGAAGAGGTTATTCTGCCTGGTGCCCCGTTCTCAAGAGGGGTCCATATACCAAGTGGGCGGAGCCGAAGTATGGCGCATCGTCGGGACCGGATACCTATCCGGAACACCAAAGGAGGCGTCCGAGGACTAGCCTTCGGAATGGTTTTACATAGATGACGTCCCGCTACCGGACCCTATCCGGGTCGGTCTCCCTGAGTTCAATAGTGCTCCATTGAAGAAACGCTTGAGCTGGCGTCCGCGGAGCTCTCAGAGAGAAAGTGATAGAGACGTCTTTACCTGATGGGCCGGATAAGACTGTTGGCTCATTCCGGACTAACCATGATTGGAGTCATGGCAGCATGCATTATGCGGGGGGTGCAGCTGCTTCAATATAGAGGCCACCCCATGTGGGATTTCAACAGGGAGGATGACGCCACCCGTTACGGTTGTAAGGGGCCGGCCTCAGCTGCCGCTCTAGAAAAGATCTTATCCTCTTTGTAGAAGGGAGAAAAGGAGGAATTCCTCCGCGTCAACCCGCAGGCCGGATTTACTATGTACGATCCTCCAAGTTGGGTAAGTGAACAATTGCGCTTGCCCATTTGTTTTATACTCCCACGGTTAGATATGTAGTCTAACGACTTCAGTGCAGGAACTGCGACAGGAGGTAAAGGATATAAATAGCCGCCCTCCACAGCCCGAGGACCCAGAACGGTCCCTCGATCTGGACTCCGAAGAGGATCCGGACATATCGGTGGAGCTTATCGACGGGGTGTTCTATCAGCTAAGCAAGGACAATACCTTGGTAGCCATCACGGCTGATTACCCAGGGTTAATCCCGGCCTCCCAGGTGACAGAAACCGGAGTCTCATTTCCTTGAGAGAGATTCCACTCTCATGTATTCCGGTGTTTCTGACGACAACCATGTTTAGCAGGGGAGATTTCCGAGGCAGGAGGCCGAACCTGCGGCGGCTAGCCAACGAGGGGCCGCAGGCCCCCGTGGGACAAAAAGGAATGCAGTCCAGACTGAGATGCCGGCGCAGAGGTATATCGCACCCTCTGTTTCCCTGGTGTTATTCTGTCAGGGCATATTAACGTTCGTGCTATCTTCAGAACGAAGAGACCTCGCCGGACTACATCTGGAGAGGTTCCCAATCGCGCCTCCACCCGCCAGGCTCCAACGTCTGGCCAGGAAGCGGAGGCGAGCACAAGGCGCGCACCAGACGCTCCTCTGACAGAGGATGCGGACAGGCCGTCTACCACAAATTCTGAAGTGGAGAGTGCCATGAACCATAGGCGTCACCGGACAGTTCTACGCGACACTTGTTTCTCCCAGGAGGCTTTAGATGCCTTTAATTCGGGAGACGCGTACCTCCGTGCCGCTCAAAATGGTTTAGCCAGAGCCATGGAGCAGTATGTAAAAGACATACGGGTAAGAAAATTTTGGTTATATATATATATATATATATATATATATATATATGCCAGTAGCCCCCGAGACTTGAAGCAGTTAGAGCAACTAATTTAAGGATCATTTAATATGCAGGTTCTTATAGAGAAGAATACCGTACTGTCCCAGGAGCTGAAAAAGTGCAAGGCCCAACTAGAGGCCGCACTAGCCGCAGCAGGGAAGCCCAAAGAGACCCCCTCAGGTAAGATACACTTCGAAAGATTAGTATTGTGCGGTGTGGGTGCAAATCTGACAAATCATGTTGCAGATGGCGCCGGACTCGACCCGGAAAAGCAACAACTCTTACGCCGGCTAAAGGCCAGTGAGAGTACATTGACAAAGGTGAGGCGAGAGAAGAATGATCTTCAGGATGCCAACACCAGGCTGGACGTCGAACTTAAAGATGTTCGTGTCCAGCTATCGGACTCCACGAGGGAGAATCAGCGGCTTCGACGCAACATATTTAGTAAGTGCTTGAACGAACTTTGAAAAAAGAGTTCGGCGAGGAAGTCGACTAACAGAGTAATGTCTGTAGGTATGCTCACAGGTCGTCCTGCAGAGGAGATGCCCGGTTCTACGGGTGACCTTCTTCCCGAACTCTTGCAACTGCACGAGCGAATTCGGCAGGCGATGCGGGGTATTGCCCAAGCCTTATGGCCTGCCCACTCCGTGCCCGAGGACCTTGGAGAGCTTGCGGAGAAGCTGAAGGGAGCTCGGCGGCACTTCCAGTTGTGGAAGATGTCGGCCTGCCGACAAGGTGCTAGGGAGGCCTGGGCCATGGTGAAGACCCGTTTTACGAAGTCTGACCGAAACCACATGGCCGAGGTCGGACCAGTGGGCCCTGACGGGAAGGAGATCCCTGTGAGCTTAGTATACGGCAAAGTAGAGTTGGCCGCGAAGTATTCCCAGCAGGACTGTAAATTAGACAGCCTGTTAGATGGTATAGAAGAGGAATACAATCAGTCAGAATGACTATGTAATTTTGAATTGACATGTGTAATGCCTTCTAGCCGGATTGTAGAACGTTTGTCATTGCCAACCTTTTCGCTTCAACCTCGGGACCTGATGGTCCGGAGTGTGTCCGAATACCCTAGCGGTTATATAAGAACCGGGGTATGTGTGGAGACCAGGCGTAGGGGTCATTAGTGCTTTATCAGACAAGTGCCCAACTAGTTATGTTATATTACATGGTTAGTAAGAAACATCTTCCAGAGAGAATAGTTCCGTTAAGGGTTCCTTTCACTGGGAGGCATGCCCTAAGGTGCATGTCCGGACTGCATGAAGAGACACAGAAAAAAAGCATCTGGGGCGCATAAAATGAGTAAAAAGATCATCTTTTATTTCACCGACCGAATATTCCCTTAAGAACGCTAGCTTTAGGCTTCACCCAGTCTGAGGTACACATCCGGCTGACCCGGCAGTAACAATCGCAGAGGTGCTCCCTTTACCGCCTAGCCGAACAATCGGGAACGTAGGGGTAAGCATAGGAGCCAGGCAACCCAGCTTGGCCAAAACTTAAGTCATATCGATGCATATAATGGTGAATAAAAAAGGTACATGCGGAAGTTTGACGCATGTGTTGGGCGTGAAGCCCGTATAAATAAGCTTTTGTTAAAGAAGCCCCCAGGTTTAATGAGCGCGAGTGGCTCGTCACTAGATGAGCCTTTAAGGGCTATAGAAGAAAAGAGGGGAAGGAGAGAAATGTAAGACAGAAAAATGCAAAAATGGACAGAGGAAGGAGACAAACACAAAGTCCGGCGCTAGGCATAGAATCTTCGGAGACGGGTGGCATTCCACGGGTTCAGCTCAAGTCGGTTATCCGACGCATCTCGCAGGTGGTACGCTCCACCAGTCAGGACTTGGTCGATTATGAATGGACCTTCCCACTTGGGCTTGAGTTTGTCCTTTTTCTTATCCGGCAGGCGTAGAACTAGTTCGCCAACATTATAATTTTTGGCCCGTACTTCTCTGCTTTGATATCTTTGGGCCTGCTGTTGATAAAATGCGGAACGGGCGTTTGCCATGTCACGCTCCTCCTCCAAGGCGTCCAAGTTGTCCTGTCGATCGAGCTCGGCTTCTCTTTCATCGTACATGCACACTCTAGGCGAGTCATGAATTATGTCGCAGGGCAGAACTGCCTCTGCGCCGTACACCATAAAAAATGGTGTGTATCCGGTGGTGCGATTTGGCGTGGTCCGCAGCCCCCATAGCACAGAGTCGAGCTCCTCTACCCAGTGCGTGTTAGATTCCTTGAGGGACCGCACCAGTCTGGGTTTAATGCCGCTCATGATAAGACCATTTGCACGTTCGACCTAGCCGTTGTTTTGTGGGTGATAGACGGAAGCATAATCGAGCTTGATGCCCATGTTTTTGCACCAGAGTTTTACCTCAGCGGCGGTAAAGTTTGTACCGTTATCGATTATGATGCCGTGGGGGACGCCATAACGGTGTACAACCCCGGATATGAAGTCTATCACAGGTCCGGATTCGGCCGTTTTAACAGGCTTGGCTTCTATCCATTTGGTGAATTTGTTCACCATGACCAGTAGGTATTTTTTCCTATCGCTCCCACCTTTAAGGGGTCCGACCATGTCAAGCCCCCAGATCGCAAAAGGCCAGGTGATGGGTATAGTTTGGAGTGCGGTGGGTGGCATATGGCTTTGGTTGGCAAAAAGTTGGCAACCAGCGCATCATTGGACTAGGTCCTGAGCATCTGCCCGGGCCGTCGGCCAATAAAAGCCTGTACGGAAAACCTTGCTAACAAGGGACCGAGCAGCAGCGTGGTAACCACCGAGTCCGGCATGAATTTCAGCCAGAAGGTTCCGCCCTTCCTCTTCGGAGATGCACCTTTGAAGGACTCCGGTAGTGCTTTTCTTATAAAGCTCTCCCTCATGGAATCTATAGGCTTTAGATCGCCGCACTATGCAGCGGGCCTCGTTTTGGTCCTCCGGGAGTTCCTGCCTAGTAAGGTAGGCTAGGAATGGTTCTGTCCACGGGGCGATAACCGCCATTATTACGTGGGCTGAAGGTGTAATTTCATTGGCAGAGCCTCCAATTGTGTCAGATTGTTCGGCGTCGAGTGGTGCGGCTGGGTCCGAGCTGTTATT
The DNA here is from genome assembly GCF_018294505.1 of Triticum aestivum. Taxonomy (NCBI): domain Eukaryota; kingdom Viridiplantae; phylum Streptophyta; class Magnoliopsida; order Poales; family Poaceae; genus Triticum; species Triticum aestivum. The sequence continues at coordinate 482,128,298 of NC_057797.1, forward strand.
TGCGGGTTCCCCCTCCCATGCTACGGATGGCTTGAACAATCTTTCCAAAAAGATGTGGGGGGGGGGACTGCATCGCGTTTTGCTCCAATGCGTGCTAGGACGTCCGCTGCTTGATTGTTTTCTCGGGCTATATGGTGGAACTCCATCCCTTCGAACCGAGCTGACATTTTTAGGACGGCGTTGCGGTAAGCTGCCATTTTTGGGTCCTTGGCGTTGAAGTCTCCATTTATTTGGGATATCGCGAGGTTTGAATCCCCGCGTACCTCTAGGCGCTGGATACCCATGGATACTGCTATCCGGAGACCATGTAGGAGGGCCTCATATTCGGCTGCATTGTTGGAATCCGTGTACATGATCTGGAGCACATATTAGACTGTGTCTCCTGTGGGGGACGTCAGGACGACGCCAGCCCCCAGTCCAACCAACATTTTGGAGCCGTCAAAATGCATAATCCAGTTTGAATATGTGCCGTATGATGAAGCCATGTACCTAGGGTAGGGGCACGGACCTGTCCAAGGAGCCCTACCCTAGGACATCCCTAGGAGAAGTCACCTTTCAATCGACTTGAAGGTATCCCACTCGACGGATTCAAGACACTCGACCAGAAAGCTATCACTCGACCAGAAAGCTATCACTCGACCGCCAGGAGACCTATAGTCACTCCGCAGGCAAACGGTCAGCTGTTAGGTAGTCTTTATGGTCATTATAGCACTTTATTAGGGGTGTTACCAGTAACGCCCGACCTTAAATGTACCTGAAAACCCTGCATTACTGAGGGCAGGAGGGGGCCGGCAAACTCTATATAAGCCACCCCCCTCCTCAGTATGAAGGGTTCGCACCCCTGTTATTCACACGCCAGTAATCCAATAGACCGCCTCCGGGCACCGAGACGTAGGGCTGTTACTTCCTCCGTGAAGGGCCTGAACTCGTACATCTTGGTGTGTTTACAACTTCCCAATAGATGAGATCTAGCCTCTCCATACATACCCCCCTACATCACTGTCAGAGTTAGAACCACGACAGTTGGCGCCCACCTTGGGGCCAGAATCTTAGCGCCTGATTGGAGAAGTTGCAATTAATCCGATCCCTTTGATCATGGTTTCGTGCGGAGTTTTGGTGGAGGGCCGCGAGATCCGCCTCGGCGCGCTCACGTTCATCGCCGATGACTCCGCCTGGCTTCAGGAGGCACCACTCGACATCGACTCGCTCCCCGTCCGCGGTGCGACGCACTTCCGCGCATGCGTTCATGGTGTCCTCCTGCGGTAGCCGTCGACCCAGTATCGGTCGGCCCCCGTGTCATCTCCCTGCTCTGTCTCCCACCGGCGCAAACGCTCCTGTCGGTCGAGACTTCAGAGGTGGGCGAGGCATGCCGCGGCTCGCCAGTCGGCCGCCCCACAAGTCGCGGTAATCGAGCCCGACAAATCCCTCTGCGGCCTGTTCGACCTGTCGACTGGCTCTGCGGAGACCGCATTCGAGTGCGACAGCAGCGACCCAGCGGCTGAGGTTCTGGCGGTCGATGGAACGCACAGTCCCCCCGGTTTCCCTCGCGCCGATGGAGGCGCGGGTAGGGGCGACCCGTCGCATCCCCACGATGAGTATCTCCCCGAACCTCTCACGTCATTACAGCGAGAGGAGCTTCGCCGCCGGAACATGGACGCGCTCCACACTCCTATCGTCGGAGAGACCCCCGAGGCCCAGGCCTTGGAGGACGCGCGCTTGGCTAACTTGGCCGAGCGCACTCGATTGGAGAATCTCTAGCGAGCACTCGACGAGCAAGCGCGACAGCGGGCTCCCGAGTCTAGTCGACGTCAGCTCTTCCCGCCGACGCAGGAATACCGAACCCCAGTTCAGAATTTGGCCGCCGCGGCCCGTATAGCAGAATCAATTCAGCCCTCCCAGTCGGAGGCTGGCAGGGGCTTGTTGCAGATCAGAGCGTTGCTCCGGGCGGTGGAAAACTAAAATTCCGCTGTTTCTCAGTCGCGGAATAGAATCCACAGTCGATCCGTTGCAACAGATACAGTCCAGTCGGCTCACAGCCCGAGATCGCCCCCGAGGCGTGAGGGACGTGGTGACCGGCATGATCAGTACAGAAGGAATGAGCAGTATGATCACCGATCCGATCGCGATGGTCGACGTCGAGTGCCAACCCCTCCCCCGAGGAGTGGGTCATATGCGCCTCGACATCAAGACGACAAGCGTCCTCATAGTGTTGGGCAGAGGATTCCAGTCGACCCCAAGGATCTAGGCTTTGACGCGAGGTCTATCCTTGTCCAAGGTTTGGTTGACAGGAACAGAGCTCACCGAGAAGGCCATGACAGGGATGCGCCTGCCAGCAGCAGAGTGCGTGTTTCGGGGCCAGAGTGTTTCAGTCGAGCCATCAGAGCCGCAGTGATTCCTCCCAACTTCAGGTTGGCGATGGGAGTCAGCAAGTTCACCGGTGAGTCTAAGCCTGACACTTGGCTCGAAGATTACCGAGTGGCTGTACAGATTGGCGGTGGCAATGATGAGGTGGCCATGAAGCATTTGCCTCTCATGTTAGAGGGCTCAGCCAGGGCGTGGCTAAATCAGTTGGCACCCAGCAGCATCTACACTTGGGAGGACCTCTCCCGAGTGTTTGTCACCACCTTTGAGGGAACATGCAAGCGACCTGCAGGCCTTACAAAATTGCGGTCTTGCATGCAGAAACCGAATGAAACTCTGAGGGATTACATCCAGAGGTGGATCACACTGTTGAGAATGTGCCAGACCATCAAGCAGTTTGTGCCTTCAAGGAAGGCGTTAAATACAGAGAATTGAATCTGAAGTTCGGTCGAACCGGAGAGATGTCTCTGAATCGGATGATGGAGATTGCCACCAAATACGCTAATGGTGAAGACGAAGATCGACTCCGGAGTGGCAAACACAAGGCAGTCGCCCAGGAAACTGGAGGCAATTCCAGTCGGAAGCAGAAGCGGAAGGCCGAGCCAGCCGCCCCTGGGGAGGCCCTGGCCGCAACCCAGGGAAATTTCAAGGGAAAACCCAAAGGCCCCTGGAAGCCCAAGAAAGTCAAGGATCAAGATGGGAATGATGTTTTGGATCTGCCATGTCACATCCACACCAAGAAAGATGAAGAGGGTAATTTCATTTACCCAAAGCATACCACTCGACAGTGCCGGCTCCTGATCCAACAGTTTCAAGGCAAGCAGTCCAAGGAGAAGGAAAAAGAGTTGGACAGAGTTGAGGACAAGGAAGACAGTGACGATGGATACCCCCAAGTCAATTCCACCCTGATGATTTTTGCCGATGTCGAAAGCAAAAGTCGACTGAAAGTCATTAACCGCGAGGTGAACATGGTTGCTCCGGCAACGTCCAGTTACCTGAAGTGGTCTCAGACTGCCATCACATTCGACCAGTCTGATCACCCTACGCGCATTGCCACCCCTGGGAGGCAAGCTTTGGTGGTCAACCCAATTGTCGAAGGCACTCGACTGACCAAAGTCCGGATGGATGGTGGCAGTGGCCTAAACATACTGTACACTGAAACTTTGAAAGGAATGGGCATTCCGATGTCCAGACTCAGTACCAGTAACATGAGCTTCCACGGAGTCATTCCTAGGAAGAAAGCCCAATCACTCGGCCAGATTGCTCTTGATGTGGTTTTCGGTGATTCAAAGAATTACCGCAAGGAAAAGTTGACATTCGAGGTTGTGGACTTCCAAAGTGCTTATCATGCCATTTTGGGCAGGCCAGCTTACGCACGCTTCATGGCCCGACCATGTTACGTGTATCTCAAACTGAAGATGCCTAGCCCCAAAGGTGTGATCACTGTTACGGGCAATCGGAAGAAGGCGGAAGAGTGTTTTCAGAAAGGCTCAAAGATTGCAGATGCTCAGATGGCAGTGGTCGAGCTGCAAGAGTACCAAAAGACTGCCGATCCAAGTGAATTAGTACGGGCCAAGAAGCCTGCTTCAGAACCAGCTTTTCAGTCGTCCAGTGAAACAAAAACAGTCCACGTTCACCCGACCGACCCCGATGCTGCCCCGACTCACATCTCAATGACGCTCGACTCCAAATAGGAAGAAGCGCTCGTCCAGCTCCTCCGTGAGAACTGGGACATCTTCACATGGAAACCCTCTGACATGCCTGGAGTTCCCAGAGAGCTGGCCGAGCACCGTCTACGAGTCGACCGAAAATTCAAGCCTGTGAAGGAACATCTTCGACGGTCCGCCGTCTAGAAGAAGCAAGCCATTGGCGAGGAGGTGGCTCGGCTCTTAGCAGCAGAGTTCATCCGAGAGATTTACCACTCCGAGTGGCTCGCCAATGTCGTCATGGTCCCCAAGAAGGACAAGTCACTTCGCATGTGCATTGATTTCAAACATATCAATCGGGCCTGCCCGAAAGATCATTTCCCTCTCCCTCGCATCGACCAAATAGTTGACTCGACTGCGGGGTGCGAGAGATTGTCTTTTCTAGATGCCTATTCCGGGTACCATCAGATCCGTCTGTATGGACCCAACAAGATCAAAACAGCTTTCATCACTCCATTCGGATGCTTCTGTTATGTCACCATGCCGTTCGGCCTCAAGAACGCCGGAGCCATGTTCATGAGAATGATTCAGAAGTGTTTACTCACTCAAATCAGTCGGAATGTGGAGGCATACATGGATGATATAGTGGTCAAGTCACGCAAAGGTTCCGACCTGCGGACTGACCTTGCTGAAACCTTTGCCAACCTCAGGAGGTATGATATCAAGCTCAATCCATCAAAGTGCACATTCGGAGTTCCAGGTGGAAAGTTACTCGGTTTTCTCGTTTCCGAACGGGGGATCGATGCCAATCCTGAAAAAATTGGTACCATACTCCGGATGAAGCATCCTGTGCATGTGCACGATGTCCAAAAGCTTACAGGTTGCTTGGCCGCTCTAAGTTGATTCATTTCTCGTCTCGGTGAAAAGGCGTTGCCTCTTTACCGACTGATGAAGAAGTCTGACAAGTTCGAGTGGACTCCAGAAGCTGACGGAGCGTTTGTAGAGCTCAAAGCTCTGCTCTCCACCCAGCCGGTGCTTGCTGCCCCAATCAGCAAAGAGCCTCTGCTGCTTTACATTGCGGCCACAGGACAAGTTGTCAGTACAGTACTTACGGTCGAGCGGGAAGAAGAAGGAAAGGCCTTCAGAGTTCAGCGCCTAGTTTATTATGTGTCTGAAGTTTTGACCCCTTCAAAACAAAGATATCCTCACTACCAGAAGCTTGTATATGGGATTTATATGACCACGAAGAAGGTTGCACATTACTTCTCTGACCACTCCATTACAGTCGTCAGCAACGCCCCATTGTCAGAGATCCTGCACAACAGAGATGCAACTGGTCGAGTGGCTAAGTGGGCGATTGAACTGCTTCCCTTAGATATCAGGTTTGAAGCAAAGAAGGCTATCAAGTCCCAAGCAATCGCAGATTTCGTCGCCGAGTGGATTGAACAGCAACTTTCGACTCAAGTCCACTCGGAGCACTGGACCATGTTCTTCGATGGATCTAAGATGCTGAATGGTTCCGGTGCTGGGGTAGTATTAGTCTCCCCCCGAGGAGATAAGCTCAGATGCGTTCTACAGATTCACTTCGATTCCTCCAACAATGAAGCAGAATATGAAGCACTTTTGTATGGGTTGCGCATGGCCATTTCACTCGGCGTCCGTCACCTCATGGTCTATGGCGACTCAGATTTGGTGGTTAATCAAGTGATGAAGGAGTGGGACGTCAGAAGTCCGGCAATGACTGGTTATTGCAATGCAGTGAGAAAGCTAGAAAAGAAATTCGAGGGGTTAGAGCTTCATCACATCCCCCGACTGAAAAATCAAGCAGCAGATGATCTGGCAAAGATAGGCTCCAAGAGAGAAGCCATTCCCAGCAATGTGTTTTTGGAGCACATCCGCTCGCCGTCAGTCCAGGAGGATCCCTTCGCAGAAGAAGCCCCGCAACCGAAAAGTGCCACAGATCCGGCTGAAGTCGAAATTCCTGCTGTGGTCGACCTAGTCATGGAGGTCTTGGCTATCACTCCTGACTGGACGGTACCATACATCGCGTATATCTTGAGGAAAGAACTCTCGGAGGACGAGGAAGAGGCTCGACAGATCGTCCGCCGATCCAAGGCCTTCATAGTCATAAAGGGACAATTGTATAGGGAAAGCGTGACTGGAATCGGTCAGAAATGCATAACACCAGAAGAGGGTCAGATGATCCTTAATGATATCCACTCGGGGACCTGTGGTCACCATGCGTCCTCTCGGACCATTGTGGCTAAAGCATACCGAGCATGATTTTACTGGCCAAGAGCAAATGAGATGGCAAAAGAGATAGTCGACAAGTGTGGAGGTTGCCAGTTCTACTCCAACATGTCACACAAGCCTGCATCAGCCCTGAAGACCATTCCACTCGTCTGGCCCTTTGCTGTCTGGGGACTAGACATGGTTGGCCCACTGAGAACAGGCAGAAGTGGTTTCAGTCATGTGCTTGTGGCAGTTGACAAGTTTACCAAATGGATTGAAACTAAGCCTATCAAGAATCTTGATGCTTGCACTGCTATCAGTTTCATCAGAGGGCTGACATTCAGATATGGAGTCCCGCATAGCATCATCACTGACAATGGGTCAAACTTCGATTCGGACAAGTTCAGAGCTTTTTGCGCCTCTCAAGGCACTCGAGTCGACTACGCATTGGTCGCCCATCCCCAGTCGAATGGACAAGCTGAGAGAGCAAATGGTCTGATTCTCAAAGGACTAAAGCCTCGACTGATGCGTGATCTCAAGCACGCGGCAGGTGCTTGGGTCGACGAGCTTCCGTCAGTTCTGTGGGGTTTGAGGACCACCCCTAACCGGTCGTCTGGAAGAACTCCATTTTTTCTGGCTTACGGAGCCGAAGCCGTCCTGCCGAGTGATCTACTTCACAACGCCCCCAGAGTCGAGCTTTCTAACGAAGACGGAGCAGAACAAGCCCGGCAAGACGCAGTCGACCTCCTAGAAGAAGAAAGAGAGATGGCCATGATCAGATCGACCATTTATCAGCAAGACTTGCGTCGATTCCACGCCAGGAATGTCAAGAGTCGAGCCTTCCAAGAAGGGGATTTGGTCCTCCGAGTGGGTCAGCAGAAACCACACAAGCTTACTCCTACTTGGGAAGGCCCCTTCATCATCACCAGAGTCCTCCACAATGGAGGGTATCACCTCTACAATGTTGATCGCCAGATCGATGAGCCACGAGCTTGGAATGCGGAACTACTCCGCCCCTTTTACACTTGAGTTCTCCCTTGGACGAGATGTAATAAGAAAAAATTTCTGCAGTTCATTTTTACCAAAGACAAGAGTGTCCCAATAATTGTTGTCACTCTTGTTTACATACGAAATTCCCCAGTGGGTGACTTAGCTGCGAATCCATTTCGCCTAAGTTTGAAAAATCCTACCGAGTGGAGAGCAATCCTCCCACTCGGGGGCTTAGCTGCAGTCCAGTACTCGCCTAAGTTCTCCCACTTAGAGACTTAGCTGCAGTCAGGCACTCGCCTAAGTTTGAAAAAATCCTACCGAGTGGAGAGCAATCCTCCTACTCGGGGGCTTAGCTGCAGTCCAGTACTCGCCTAAGTTCTCTCACTTAGAGACTTAGCTGCAGTCAGGAACTCGCCTAAGTTTGAAAAAATCCTATCGGGTGGAGAGCAAACCTCCCACTCGGGGGCTTAGCTGCAGCCCAGCGCTCGCCTAAGTGTTTAGAAATCCTACCGAATGGAGAGCAAACCTCCCACTCGGGGGCTTAGCTGCAGCCCAGCGCTCGCCTAAGTGTTTAAAAATCCTACCGAGTGGAGAGCAAACCTCCCACTCGGGGGCTTAGCTGCGGCCCAGCGCTCGCCTAAGTGTTGAAAAAATCCTACCGAGTGGAGAGCGATCCTCCCACTCGGGGGCTTAGCTGCAGTCCAGCACTCGCCTAAGTTCTCTCACTTAGAGACTTAGCTGCAGTCCGGCACTCGCCTAAGTTTGAAAAAATCCTACTGAGTGGAGAGCGATCCTCCCACTCGGGGGCTTAGCTGCAGTCCAGCACTCGCCTAAGTGCTCTCATTTAGAGACTTAGCTACAGTCCGGCACTCGCCTAAGTTTGAAAAAATCCTACCGAGTGGAGAGCAATCCTCCCACTCGGGGGCTTAGTTGCAGTCCAGCGCTCGCCTAAGTTCTCTCACTTAGAGACTTAGCTGCAATCCGGCACTCGCCTAAGTTTGAAAAAATCCTACCGAGTGGAGAGCGATCCTCCCACTCAGGGGCTTAGCTGCAGTCCAGCACTCGCCTAAGTTCTCTCACTTAGAGACTTAGCTGCAGTCTGACACTCGCCTAAGTTTGAAAAGTCCTACCGAGTGGAGAGCAAACCTCCCACTCGGGGGCTTAGCTGCAGCCCAGCGCTCGCCTAAGTACAGGACACAACCCAATCTGCAAGAAGATACGCCACAAATACAAGGTTATTCCGAGTGAAGATCAAGTTCCACTCGACAGATCAAACCATGATGATATTCAACAAGAAATCAAGTTCGGATAAAGCCTAAAAGGTCCCAGACCTCAGATAAAAGTACTCGAGACCTCGGCTCGGCAGAGTTTAACGGTTACAAAATACACTCGGCATTCCGAGGCAAATTTAAAGTGGAGCTTAAAAGTTTTTCACTCCTCAGGTGGAGGATTGGAAGGGGCGACGAACTCGTCCAAGTCGATCCCATCTGCAATACGGGTGGCAGCAGCGATGAAAGTCTCCATGAAATCTTGAAAGTTGTGCTTCCTGGTATTGGCAACTTGGATGGCGGCCAGCTTCTCTTCTCGCGCCTCCTTGCAATGGACGCGGACCAGAGACAGAGCCACATCAGCGCCACACCGAGCAGAAGACTTCTTCCACTCCTGCACTCGGTCAGGGACTTCGGTAAGTCGAGTCATCAGAGACTCGAGATCGTTTTGGGGCGTAGCCTCTGGCCAAAGTGTCGGGTCGATCCATGACATGGCAACCTTCAGTCGAGCCAAGTAGTCCACGACGCCGTCAATGCGAGATTCCAGTCGGAGCAGATTCATGGCAGCTTCATCTTTCACGGGAGAGTTGATTGGATCCAAACCTGTTTTGATCCGCCCAGTCTCCTCTTCAAAGTTCTGGCAAAGCTCTGCATACACGACCCAAGGATAAGTCAATTTTCATAGACTGAGTCGACACAAAAAAAACCAGTCGGAACTGAATGTGCACCTTCAAGCTTGATGTACAACTTCTTGGCGAGGCTCCTCAAGTAGCTCTCCAGGTCGTCCCTCCTGCGAGCGATGCCTTCCATCTTCTCGTGCAGGGTGAGGTTCTCCTTCTTCCAACGTGAACACTCCCTGTTGGCTTCATTCAGAGCGGTCTTCAGCTTGGCATTCTCTTCTTCTAAGTGGTCGACCGAAGCCAGCTTCTATACGGCCAGAGCGGTCTTGTCATCAGCCTCCTTACGGGCAGCAGCCAAGTCCTGATCCTTCTTCGCCAGAGCTTCGTTCAGTTTTTCTGCGAAGAAATGATGATTGAATCGGAAATATCAGAAGGATACTCAAGCCTAAAAGCTAACCAGTCGACAAAATTGTCTTACCTGCGGCGCCGTCTCTGACCTTCTGCAGCTCTGTTCTGGCCAGCTCCACATCAAGGTTCAGTTGAATCTTCTGCTTCTCCAACTCAGTATAGCGAGCTACAAGTTCGCAGGATTTCTGTAAAAGAAAAATCAGTCGACAGACGTCCAAGATAAGTTGCTTCCGAGTAACTAAGAGACAGTGATGGCGTTTCTAAGACTACAGCCGAAGCAAAAACATTCGACAGTAGTCTCGGGGACTACACCCTGTGGGTGCACTCAGCGTGCCCCCACTGTAAAAAAAAGAGAAGAAGTCGACTGCCTGCAGTCGACCGGATATAGTCCCATTCGACATGGCCTGACCAGACCGAATGAAGAAATACAGCTACAGCAACACAATATAAAGACTACAGTCGACTGCCCGCAATCCACTGTAGTCTCGGGGACTACACCCAGTGGGTGCACTTAGCGTGCCCCCACTCGTCCAAGAATTGGCAGACACACCCAGTGGGTGTATAGATACAAAGATCTTCGGAAAAGAGATTCTTCAAACAGCATATCATAACAGACCAAGTGTTGAGTCGACTGACCTGGACGTTGCTCTGAAGAGCCAAACTCGCGTCATAGGCTGCTTGGCTGGCCTCCCGAGCCATCTTCACTTGCTCCATCATGATCCCCGCCTGGCGTATAGCCTCCTTCGCAGTAGCCGCTTGGTCCTCAGGGACGGGGTACGCAGCAAAAAGCGAAGGTGGATCCGCAGTCGATGCCGAAGGCCGCACGCTCGTCAGAGGAATGGCGAAAGTCACAGAAGCCCGAGTGGTGTCACCACCATCCCGAGCCATGGCCTAAGACGCCGGAGCAGGTTGGGGGGTCTTGTCAGCCGTCGACCTCTTGTTCCTCCTCATTCTCAGCGGTTCGTTGTCGTCGTCATCCGGGAGGTCGACAACATGAGGAGGGGCTACAAAGGAAACGTTCAATCGACCAGGGCTGCAATAAATGTTTAGTCGACTCAAAGCAGAACATCAGTAATCGTACCAGGGTTGGAGGTAACAGCATCCTCCATCTCTTGGTCATCGTCCTTGGTGGAGATCTCAGAAGTAGCAGCACTGCAAGCCTCGAAAGTCAGTCGGTTGGCTCAATGGATCGACCAAGGATCCGTCCACGGTCGACAAAGGAAAACAAGTTTTATTATTACCCAGAAATGGTGGGACGGCCATCTTCATCTTGGGCAGAGCCTTGGGCGGCTTGGACGGTGCTGCGCGTGGGTGCTTGGGAGCCTTTCCAGTCGGCGTAGGAGAAGAGGTCCGAGGGCGTTTCGACGACTGCCCAACAGGAGCAGTCGCACTACCATGCTCCCGCGCTGGATCGTGTGTGAGCTTCGACCGCCCCTCCGGGCGGGGGGGTTCAACCTCCTCCTCCTCCTCTTCGCTGGAGTCGACGTCGTCGCCTCCCTCTCCTTCACCGTCGGACTCCCACTCGCCTTGATCGTCCCCGCTCTCACCTCCGCTCGCCTCCCCTTCCTCAATTGGCCCCTGTGCCCCATTGGGTGTCGAGTACATCTCAGTAGTCGCCTGAAAAACAACAGACAGGACAAAGGTCAATCGACCAACTCAAAGAAGACCAATGAAGAAAAACAAGATCTCAGTCGGGAGCATAGAGACATACCTGGTCCACGTCGTACGAGTTGTCGAGTGGAATTACCCTCCTGGCTCCTCGGGGGTTGTCCTTGTTTCCTGTGATGCTCGATAGCCACCCCTCCAGCATCTCATCAGTGACCTCCTCTGGGTGGATCCGAGTGGTGTCGTCAAGACCCGAATACAGCCACATCGGATGGTCACGAGCCTGGAGCGGTTGGATGCGCCTCCGGAGGAAGACCTCCAGCAAATCCATGCCCGTCACGCCCTCACGGACAAGCTCAACCACTCGACCGGCCAGCACTTTGACTTGGGCCCTTTCCTCCGGTGTCACTTTCAGAGAAGCAGGTTTTTCAGCTCGGTCGAGTGAGAAAGGGGGGAGACTAGTCGACTGTCCTGGGGTCGCCTGGTCCTGACAGTAGAACCAGGTCGCCTGCCAGCCACGGACCGACTCCAGGAAAGTAATGGATGGAAAACAGCTCTTCCCCTCATCTGGATCGCCAAGCCCCCGCACAACTGGATCACCTGCGTCCTCTCGTCACTCGACTTGGCCTTCTTGACCGATTGAGAACGGCAGGTAAAGATGTGCTTGAAAAGTCCCCAATGGGGGCAGCAACCCAAGAAAGCCTCACACATGGAAATGAAAGCGGCAAGGTATACAATGGAGTTGGGAGTAAAGTGGTGGAGCTGCGCTCCGAAGAAGTTCAAGAAGCTCCGGAAAAAAGGATGGGGCGGCAGAGAAAACCCTCGGTCGATGTGGGTAGCTAGGAGCATGCACTCACCATCGCGGGGTTGAGGTTCGATTTCTCTCCCCGGAAGACGCGCAGCCTCATGGGGGATGACTCCCCCCTCGACCATGTCGTCGAGATCCTCTTGCCGGATCACTGACGGCATCCAATCACCCTGGATCCAGCCCTTGGGCAGAGCGGACCTTGAGGAGGATCCGCCCCGAGCAGATCGTTTCCCCTTCCCCTGCGCCGCCGCCTTCTTCACGCGCTCCAGAGCGAAGGTATTGCCCTTCGTCATCGTCGCCGGCGAAGTCTCGCACGGGCTTGCTGCGCTGGGGCGAGAACGAAGGTGGCGGAAGGACTTGCGAAGGGAGAGAGGAAGAAGAAAGGAGGAGAAGAGAGCGCACTGCTTGGAAACCCCGAGCCGACGATTTATAAGGGGCTGCTCCCGAGTGGCTGACTGGTAGGCCCAAACTATCCAGTCAAATCCCGCAGCGGACGCGCGCGCAGTACGTGGCGAAAAAGGCGACGCGGGGATTGAGGAGCTTCCTCTTTATCGCTTCTGATTACTGCGGCCGCTCCCGTCCCACGCGCTTCCCAAAATCCGAAATCCCACGACATCCGCAGGCTGCAGAACAACTTGTCAAAACGGAAGACCCCGCCCGCGCCAACGCTCGGTATGTCACAAATAAAGAAATTCACTCGACGAAAGGCCTGGAATGGATCAAGGCGACTAAAAAAGGTTGGCAACGTCATCCGTGACGATTGACCCAAAACGAGGCGCTCACGTAGCCCAAAGAACCAGTCGGAAAGATCTCCAACTCTTTCCCCACTCTAACCTCGATCATTCGGGGGCTAATGATGAAGCCATGTACCTAGGTTAGGGGAACGGACCTGTCCAAGGAGCCCTACCCTAGGACATCCCTAGGAGAAGTCACCTTTCAATCGACTTGAAGGTATCCCACTCGACGGATTCAAGACACTCGACCAGAAAGCTATCACTCGACCAGAAAGCTATCACTCGACCACCAGGAGACCTATAGTCACTCCGCAGGCAAATGGTCAGCTATTAGGTAGTCTTTATGGTCATTATAGCACTTTATTAGGGGCGTTACCAGTAACGCCCGACCTTAAATGTACCTGAAAACCCTGCATTACTGAGGGCAGGAGGGGGCCGGCGAACTCTATATAAGCCACCCCCCTCCTCAGTATGAAGGGTTCGCACCCCTATTATTCACACGCCAGTAATCCAATCGACCGCCTCCGGGCACCGAGACGTAGGGCTGTTACTTCCTCCGCGAAGGGCCTGAACTCGTACATCTTGGTGTGTTTACAACTTCCCAATAGCTGAGATCTAGCCTCTCCATACATACCCCCCTACATCACTGTCAGAGTTAGAACCATGACACCGTACTCTTTAGGGAGCTCGGCCTCCATCCATTCTGCGACGAAGTCGGCCAAAACTTGCGATTTAATAGCTCGCCGTGGCTTATAGGTTATATCGAACGGGAGAATCTCGATGGCCCATTTTGCAATTCGGCCCGTTGCATCGCGGTTGTTGATAATATCGTTGAGTGGTACTTCCGAGGCTACTGTTATGGAACACTCTTGAAAGTAGTGTCGTAGCTTCCGGGATGGCATGAATACTGCGTATGCAATCTTTTGATAATGCGGGTACCGTGATTTGCATGGAGTGAGGACAGTGGACACGTAGTAGACCGGCCTTTGAAGGGGGAATTTGTGTCCGTCCGTTTCCCGTTCGACAATGAGCACTGCGCTGACAACTTGGTGTGTTGCTGCAATGTACAATAACATTGGTTCGCCGGTGATTGGCGCGGCCAGGACTGGGTTTGTTGCCAATATGGCTTTTATTTCATCAAGTCCGGCCGTGGCGGCATCCGTCCACTCGAAGTGTTTGGCGCGCCGAAGGAGGCGATAAAGGGGTAGTGCCTTTTCTCCCAAGCGGGAGATGAAGCGGCTTAAAGCCGCCACGCATCCGGTTAATTTTTGTATTTGTTTAAGGTCCTTTGGGACATCCAATTGTGACAAAGCTCGGATCTTGGCTGGGTTTGCTTCAATTCCTCTACCGGATACAATGAAGCCCAAGAGCTTTCCGGCTGGAACACCGAAGACGCATTTTTCTGGGTTGAGCTTGATGTCATATTTTCGGAGGTTATCGAATGTAAGCCTCAAGTCATTTACTAGGGATTCGACATGTCTTGATTTGATGACCACATCATCCACATACGCCTCCACTGTTTTGCCGATCTGGTTTGCCAGACATGTCTGGATCATGCGCTGATATGTTGCGCAGACGTTTTTTCAGCCCGAAGGGCATTGTGTTGAAGCAGAATGGGCCGTATGGTGTGATGAATGCTGTTGCAGCTTGGTCTGATTCTGCCATCTTGATTTGATGGTAACCGGACTATGCGTCGAGGAAACACAACAAATCATGTCCTGCGGTGGCATTGATAATTTGATCGATACGGGGGAGGGGGAAGGGATCCTTTGGGCAAGCTTTGTTAAGGTCTTTAAAATCGACACACAGGCGCCAGGATTTGTCCTTCTTTGGTACCATCACCAGGTTTGCTAGCCAGTCCGGATGTTTTATGTCTCTGATGAATCCGGCCTCTAATAGCTTGGCTAGCTCCTCTCCCATAGCCTGTCTCTTGGGTTTGGAAAAACGCCGAAGGGCTTGTTTGACAGGTTTAAATCCTTTTAGGATATTTAAGCTGTGTTCGGCCAGCCTGCGTGGGATCCCTGGCATGTCTGAAGGGTGCCAGGCGAAGATGTCCCAGTTCTCTCGTAGGAACTCTCGCAGTGCGGCGTCTGCATCAGGGGTCAGTCGTGCCCCGATGGAAGCTGTTTTATTGGGGTCCGTTGGATGGACCTGGAATTTGACTATTTCGTCAGCTGGCTTGAAGGACGTGGATTTGGATCTCTTATCGAGTATCACATCATCCCTGTTAACCGTGGAGCGCGGCGCAGTCAGCTCCTCGGCCGCTAAGGCTTCAGATAGCGCCTCAAGGGCTAATGCGGCCGTCTTGTTTTCGGCGCGGAGTGCTATGTCCGGATCACTAGCTAGAGTGATAATTCCATTGGGCCCGGGCATCTTAAGCTTGATGTACCCGTAATGGGGTATTGCTTGGAAGATTGTGAATGCTTCCTGCCCTAGTAAAGTGTGATATCTGCTCTTGAACGGGGCCACCTGAAACGTGACTTCTTCGGACCTGTAATTATCCGGCGTGCCGAACACCACATCTAGTGTGATTTTTCCTGTGCAGCGCGCTTCCCGACTGGGGATTATTCCTCTAAAGGTTGTGCTGCTTCGCTCGACGCGGTTCCAGTCTATTTCCATTTTTTGAAGGGTTTCCTCATAAATGAGGTTCAGTCCGCTGCCTCCATCCATGAGCACCTTTGTGAGGCGAAAGCCGTCCACTATGGGACTGAGGACCAATGCGGCTGGTGCTCGGGCTGTTCGGAATCTAGGTTCATCACTTGCGTTGAAGGTAATGGCAGTGTCGCTCCATGGATTTATTGTTGCAACTTGATAGACTTTGGCGAGGCTGCGGAGTGTTCTTTTTCGCACATTGTTTGATGCGAAAGTCTCGAAGACTATGAGAACGGTACTGGTGTCCTTGGGCTGGCTTTCTGCGGCCTCCAGAATTAAGAGGTCTTCGCTGATTTTGGCCACCTGCCGGAGTATCCAACATGCTCTAAGGCTGTGAGTTGGTGTGGCGTCCTCTGTACTGTGAATTCTACATGGTCCATCAAGCCATCTTTCCAGTACGGTTCCATGCCCTATAGAGGGTTTTGGTTTTTTGGTGTTTATCCCGGGTGTCTTATGATAATGCACCCTCTTAGTTCGGACGGGATTACTATTCAAGGCCGGATTATCCCAAAAATTTATTTCAGTTTTCCAGGCGCTTTCCATCACACAGTATTTTTGTCCTATGGACGCCAAGTCAGCGAAGCGTGTGATATCACGACGACTTACGGCGTTAAGGATTCCCTTGTCCGTGCAATTACGGCAGAAAATTGAGATTGCGTCTTCCTTGCGGCAATCCTTTATCCTGTTCATAACCAGGAGGAATATGGCCCAGTAATGATGTACTATTTCCTCGGGCCTCTGCCTGATTTGGGAGAGATCGCTTATGATCGGGTGGGCGGGTGTCGTTGAATCTGAAACCTCACCCAATCCAAGATTCGGAGGCCAAAGAGTTTCCGAACTTTGAAGTTCGGATTCTTGGATGTTGTCCAAGGAATCTGGCCCGTTGCCTGATCCTAAGCTCAGGTCTTGAGTTACATCTCCCCCTCCGCGGATATCCGGCTTGGAGGGGTCGGGAATTCAGACGTAGCTAGTCCTTAAAATAGATGAAGGGTCGCCGCACTGCGTCTCTACCACGGCAACGTGGTGGGTGACTTGGGGAGAGTTAATTTCTCTTAGATCGGGTTTAATCCCAACCTGGTCGTAATCCGTAGCGACCCCCAGGGCGGCGATGCGATCCAAGAGCTCGTTTACGGAAGAGAGCTCCATTGGATCTAGCTGCTCGACGAGCTCCGAGATGACGTGTAGGTTGCTTTTGATGACCCGAGAGGTCACCGTCGGCGCAACAGCCGAACAGGCGGTCATGAGGAAACCACCTAGTCGGAGGGTTTGGCCGACAGCCAAGGCTCCCTTAGCAACGGCGCCGTCTTTAAAGACGGGAGGAGGCATCCTTCCTGATTGTGACGGCACAGAGGAACTCTCAATGAAAGCACCAATGTCGGTGTCAAAACCAGCGGATCTCGGGTAGTGGGTCCCGAACTGTGCGTCTAGGCCGGATGGTAACAGGAGGCAGGGAACACGATGTTTTACCCAGGTTCGGGCCCTCTTGATGGAGGTAAAATCGTACGTCCTGCTTGATTAATATTGATGATATGGGTAGTACAAGAGTAGATCTACCACGAGATCAAGGAGGCTAAACCCTAGAAGCTAGCCTATGGTATGATTGTTGTACATGGAGTTGATTGCCTATGGACTACAACCCTCCGGTTTATATAGACACCGGATAGGGTTAGGGTTACATAGAGTCGGTTACAATGGTAGGAGATCTTGAATATCCGCATCGCCAAGCTTGCCTTCCACGCCAAGGAAAGTCCCATCCGGACACGGGACAAAGTCTTCAATCTTGTATCTTCATAGTCCTAGAGTCCGGCTGAAGGTATAGTTCAGCTACCCAAACACCCCCTAATCCAGGACTCCCTCACATGCCTCATGGGCAAGATGACTAAAACTCCATTCTCCCGAACAATGGAGCAAGCCAATGACTTATTGGAAATAATCCATACCGATGTATGCGGTCCGATGAGTGTTGAAGCACGCGACGGGTATCGTTATTTTCTGACCTTCACAGATGATTTGAGCAGATATGCGTATATCTACTTAATGAAACACAAGTCTGAAACATTTGAAAAGTTCAAAGAATTTCACAGTGAAGTGGAGAATCGTCGTAACAAGAAAATAAAGTTTCCATGATCTGATCGCGGAGGTGAATATTTGGGTTACAAGTTTGGCCTTCATTTAAAACAATGTGGAATAGTTTCACAACTCATCCCACCTGGAACACCACAACGTAATGGTGTGTTTGGACATCGTAACCGCATGTTATTAGATATGGTGCGATCTATGATGTCTCTTACTAATTTACCACTATCATTTTGGGCTTATGCATTAGAGACAACTGCTTTCACGTTAAATAGGGCACCGTCTAAATTCGTTGAGACGACACTGTATGAATTATGGTTTGGCAAGAAACCTAAGATGTTGTTTCTTAAAGTTTGGGGTTGCAACACTTATGTCAAAAGGCTTAAGCCTGATAAGCTCAAACCCAAATTGGAAAAGTGCATCTTCATAGGATACCCTAAGGAAACAATTGGGTACACCTTCTACCATAGATCTGAAGGGAAGATCTTTGTTGCCAAGAATGGAACATTTCTGGAGAAGGAGTTTCTCTCGAAAGAACTGAATGGGAGGAAAGTAGAACTTGATGAGGTAATCGTAACTTCTCTCGAATTCGAAAGTAGCACATCAGAGAAATCCGTTACTATGATGCCTACACCAATTAGAGAGAAATAAAATGATAATGATCATGAAACTTCAGATCAAGTTACTACTGAACCTCGTAGGTCAACCAAAGCATGATCCACACCAGAGTGGTATGGTAATCCTATTTTGGAAGTCATATTATTAGACCAAGGTGAACCTACGAACTGTGAAGAAGCTATGATGAGCCCAGATTCTAACAGATGGCTTGAGGCCATGAAATCTGAGATAGGATCCATGTATGAGAACAAAGTGTGGACTTTGGTGGACTTGCCCAATGATCGGCAAGCCATTGAAAATAAATGGATCTTCAAGAAGAAGACAGATGTTGATGGTAATGTCACCATCTACAAATCTTGACTTGACACAAAAGGTTTTCAACAAGTTCAAAGGGTTGACTATGATGCGACCTTCTCACCCATCGTGATGCTTAAGTCAGTCCAAATCATGTTAGCAATTGTCGCATTTTATAATTATGAAATCTGGCAAATGGCTGTCAAAAACTGCATTCCGTAAATGGATATTAAAGAAGAGTTGTATATGATGCAACCAAAAGTTTTTGTCAATCCTAAAGGTCCTAACAAAGTGTGCAAGCTCCATCGATTAATCTATTAACTGGTGCAAGCATCTCGGAGTTGTAATATACGCTTTAATGAGGTGATCAAAGCATATGGTTTTATAGAGAATTATGGTGAAGCCTGTATTTACAAGAAAGTGAGTGGGAGCTCCGTAGCATTTCCGATATTATATGTGGATGACATATTATTGATTGGAAATGATATAGAATTTCTGAATAGCATAAAAGGGATATTTGAATAAGAATTTTTCAATGAAGGGATAGATCGAGATGCTTAATAGGACTTTCACGAAGCACGTACCTTGACAAAATTTTGAAGAAGTTCAAAATAGATCAATCAAAGAAAGTATTCTTGCCTTTTTTGCAAGGTGTGAAGTTGAGTAAGACTCAAAACCCGACCACAGCAGAAGATAGAGAGAGAATGAAAGTCATTCCCTATGCCTCAGCCATAGATTCTATATAGTATGCCATGTTGTGTACCAAACATGTTGTGTACCTTGCCATGAGTTTCGCAAGGGGGTACAATAGTGATCCAGGAGTAGATAACTGGACGGCGGTCAAAATTATCCTTAGTTACCTAAGAGGACTAAGGAGATATTTCTCAATTATGGAGGTGATAAAGCGTTCGTCGTAAAGAGTTGCGTCGATGCAAGCTTTGACACCGATCCAGATGAATCTAACTCTCGATCTGGATACATATTGAAAGTGGGAACAATTAGCTAGAGTAGCTTCATGCAGAGCATTGTAGACATAGAAATTTGCAAACTACATACGGAACTGAATGTGACAGACCCGTTGACTAAACCTCTCTCACAAACAAAACATGATCACATGTTAGTACTCTTTGGGTGTCAATCACATGGCGATGTGAACTAGATTATTGACTCTAGTAAACTCTTTGGGTGTTGGTCACATGGCGATGTGAACTAGGGGGGTTAAATCACATGGTGATGTGAACTAGATTATTGACACTAGTGCAAATGGGAGACTGCCGAAAATATGCCCTAGAGGCAATAATAAAGTTGTTACTTTATATTTCCTTATTCACGATAAAGGTTTATTACTCATGCTAGAATTGTATTGATCGGATAACTTAATACATGTGTGAATACATAAACAAACACCGTGTCCCTAGTGAGCCTCTACTAGACTAGCTCGTTGATCGAAGATGGCTAAGGTTTCCTAACCATGGGCTTGAGTTGTCATTTGATAACGGGATCATATCATTAGGAGAATGATGATGGACAAGACCCATTCGTTAGCTTAGCATAATGATCGTTCAGTTTTATTTCTATTGCTTTCTTCATGTCAAATAAATATTCCTTTGACTATGAAATTATGCAACTCCCAGATACCGGTGGAATGCCTTGTGTGCTATCAAACGTCACAACATAACTGGGTGATTATAAAGATGCTCTACAGGTATCTCTGAAGGTGTTTGTTGAGTTGGCATAGATCGATATTAGGATTTCTCACTTCGAGTATCGGAGAGGTATCTCTGGGCCCTCTAGGTAATACACATCATAAGCTTGCAAGCAAACGACTAAGGAGTTAGTTACGAGGTGATGTATTACGGAATGAGTAAAGAGACTTGCCGGTAACAAGATTGAACTAGGTATGAAAATACCGACGATCGAATCTTGGCCAAGTTACATACCGATGCACAAATAGAATTACGTATGTTGTCATAATGGTTCGACGATAAAGATCTTCATAGAATATTTAGGAGCCAATATGGGCATCCAGGTTCCGCTATTGGTTATTGAACAAAGTGGTGTCTCAGTCATGTCTACATAATTCTCCAAACCGTAGGGTCCGCACGCTTAATGTTCGATGACGATATAGTAATATATGAGTTGTGTGATTTGGTGACTTAATGTTGTTCGGAGTCCCGGATGGGATCACGGACATGACGCGGAGTCTCGAAATGGTCGATAGGTAAATATTGATATATAGGATGATAATATTCGGACACCTGAAGTGTTTCGGGGGGTACCGGGTACTTATCGGGTCACTGGAAGGGGTTCCGGACACCCCCGGCAAAAGATATGGGCCTTATGGGCCGATAGGGGAAACATACCAGCCACAGGGGGCTGGTGCGCCCCCCATATGGGCCGGCCAAGGTGGAGAAGGAAAGGAGAAGGAGGAAAGGAAAGAAAGGGAATAGGATTCCCACTTCCTTTCCCCCTCCCCCTCTTTCTTTCCCCCTCCAACAAACATCGCAGTGGGGGCGTGGCCAAGGGCAGCAACCCAAGTAGGATTTAGACCTACTTGGGGCCCCCCTTGGCCTCTCTCCTCTTCCTCCCACCTATATATATATATATATATATATATGAGGAGGGGGCGCCTAGCACACACCGGACAATTGTTTAGCCGTGTGCGGCGCCCCCCTCCACCGTTTACACCCCCGGTCATATTTTCATAGTGCTGAGACGAAGCCCTGCGTGGATCACTTCACCACCAAAGTCATCAGGCCATCGTGCTAACGGAACTCATCTACTACCTTGACATCTTGCTGGATCAAGAAGGCGAGGGACTTCACCGAGCTGAATGTGTGCAGAACGCGGAGGTGCCGTGCGTTTGGTACTTGATCGGTTGAAGCGCGAAGAAGTTCGACTACATCAACCATGTTGAGAAATGCTTCCGCTTACGGTCTACAAGGGTACATAGACACACTCTCCCCCTCGTTGCTATGCATCTCCATGGATAGATCATTGTGTGTGCACATAATTTTTGTTGTTTTTCCATGCAACGATTCCCAACAGAAGAACCCCGCCGTGATCGTTGACCCCTCCGGCAGAGTGCCGGAGAAGGCCTCTAGATTGGATCTCGTGGTTCTCGAACTTGTAGCGGATGGAATTGTGTTTCGTCGACTCCCCTAGGGTTTTAGGAATATTTGGGTATTCATAGAGCTGAGAGGCGATGGAAAAGCCTCTCGTGGGCCCCACTACCCACTAGGGCACGCATGGGGCCTTTGGCGCCCTGGTGCCTAGTAGGCCCCACGGACCTCCTCTAGTGCTCCTCCTTAGCCTCCTGGGTTTCTTCTGGGCAGAAAAAAATCTCCAAAAAGTTTTGCTTCATCTGGACTTCGTTTGATATGGATATTCTGCGAAGTAAAAAACAAGCAAAAACAGCAACTGGCACTGGGCAGTATGTCAATAGGTTAGTCCCAAAATTTAATGTATAGTTGCTAGTAAATGAATATAAAACATCCAAGAATGATAATTTAATAGCTTGAAACAATAAAAAATTATAGTTAAGTTGGAGACGTATCAGGGCTACATCAACTGGAGATTGAGCCTTGATCGGACTTCCGACAGCTTCCTGCAGGGGTAAAGCCTCACCTTTGCCTCTTCACCTTCACGACATACGTGGCAGGCTGGGTTGACATCAACCCATTGGCCTACCTCACCCGCACCGTCTTCTTTGGCGCACTGGAGTTCGTCATCGACCGCTACGAAGACCTCTGCATGTATGTGCCACAACTCCAAAAGATCTCATCGGTGGCTTGACCAAGCTCCACCACGCCTTCACCACCAACCTCGAGCTCATGAGGCGTCTTTGAGACACAAAACATTGTAGCCCCATACGAACGGACGATGCATACACTCAAGCGCGACCAGGTCGGGGACATCAGAGTCTGACCGATCTCATCGAACTCCACGACATCCTTGCCACCAACTTCCAACTTGGAAGGCGATGATGATGCACAAAAAACTCAATGATCGGGTCTCGAGCCCTGGCCTCAAGATCGGGTCACTGTGTTGATCTCGCGATGACCATGCACCTAGTCTCCATGGTGTGTGACAACTTCTTCATCGATCATATCCCACAGGACTACATCATCGATGGATACATGTCTGGCTATAGCATAAGCGATGTTGACCTCATCTCGCTCTCTGATGTCGAGGGCAGCAATCTCGGTATTCTGAGATTGGGGGTAGCTAGACTTGACTACCTGCAGCCCAGGGCATGGCCCCCTCGATGGCCCGGCTACAAGACCTCCTGGACAAGACCCTTGTGAGGGCCCCCGGCCTCGCGAGGCGGACGACACCAAGACCTCCCAAGGGACAGCTCCACGAGCCTACCTCCAGAGTAGCGGAGACTTCAGTGCAGGTACCCAGCCTCATGAGTCCCCAGATGACGTGAGCCATGATGACCAAGACCATGCGGGCGCTAGCGGGCACAGAGGAGGATAGTTTCCTCTTTGGTGCTAAGGAGGCAAGGACCTACGCGGGTTCCCAAGGAATCCCCCAAAGGTTTCCATTCTAGTGCAACAAGACCAAGACCACGAGCTCAGCAAGACGGATGTCATCGCCGAGCCCACCTCTATGTCATGACCAGAAGCTTTGCAAGCAAAGACCACCTTTGGTCAGGATAAGATGTACTCCCTGTCCCCTTTCAAATTGGGCGTTGTGGAATCCCTTCCTGCCTAAGCTATGAGGGAAGAGACCAATGCCACTATAATTATGGGCTAGTCACCACCGTAGAGAGGGATCGAATCCATTCCACCTTCACTCCCAGAGCCCTTGCGAGGCAGCTCATCCATTGTACTAGTCCATCCACAACCTCCTCGTGAGGACAATCCACCATAAAGCAGGAGTAGGGTTTTACACTGGAAGGTGGCCCGAACCTGGGTAAACTGCTATGTCCATCCTTCCCACCTTGCACGAACTCGACGATGCAAGGCCGTGGGGTGATGAGGTTGAAGCTGGGGTTGGTTTACATCTTTACACATGCCCTGGAGTTCGAACCTTATTTAGGGTCTGCGGAGCCCTGATTCCGACATTGGGCGTGCCCGGTAGGGGCATGTCGAGATCCTCCTTCTGGCTCCACTTCTTCCCTGCTTCATCGCTGAGGGAGTCCTGGACTAAGGGGTCCTTGGGCGGTCAGCCTGTTGGACATCGGCCGGACTATTGGGCCGTGAAGATACAAGATAGAAGGCTTTCTCCCTTGTACAGATAGGACTCTCCTTTGCGTAGATGGCAAGTTAGGTGTCCGGATGTATTATTTCCTTTCTATGTAACCGACTTTGTACAGCCCTAGTTCCCCCGGTGTCTATATAAACCAAAGGATTTCGTCCGTAGGGACAATCATAATCAGATAGGCTAGACTTCTAGGGTTTTAGCCATTACGATCTCTTGGTAGATCAACTCTTGTAACCCCCATACTCATCAATATTAATCTAGCAGGACGTAGGGTTTTACCTCCATCGAGAGGGCCCGAACCTGGGTAAACATTGTGTTCCCTGTCTCCTATTACCATCAACCTCAGACGCACAATTCAGGGCCCCCTACACGAGATCCGCCGGTTTTGACACCGGCATTGGTGCTTTCATTGAGAGTTCCATTGTGTCGTCGAAGTCAGGGTTGATGGCTCGCCTCATGATCAAGAACAACATCACCGCCTGTAACATCCCAAATTTTCAATTTGGAATGTTATACATCTGGTCATCATTGCATACCATATTTTATTGCATTTTGGCTTGATCCTCGAAATCCTAAGCAACTCAAGGACCCTCGGAGAGAGAGTTGGGGATTTCACTATTTTCATATTTGAATTTTATCAAATATTGAAACGAGGATTTTTGGTTTTAGTTATTTTTCTCTCCAAAAATATTTCAGGTTAAAATATATGAGAGGAGATAATATGACTTATCCAAAAGAAATGAAATTTTGGAGGAAAATATAAAAAACAAATATTTGCTTTTATTCGGATTTTATTGGAATTTTATTTGCATTAGAAAAATTGCACCTTTTCAAAATTGCATTTTAGGGCCAAGAAAATGTTCATCTTGTTCTAAATATTTTATTTAGACGGTGAAAATTTGTTTTGGCATTTTTAGATTTTTATTTATTTATCTAGTATTTATTTTTGTCGGAACGTTATTGAAAAAAAAGAAGCCCGCCTGACCGAACTGGGCCGATGCCCAATTGGCCCAGCCGCCGCCGCGCCGCCGTCTCCCTCATGGAGACCGCGACCAGCACGCCGCCGCCGAGGCCGAGCCGGCCACGCCTCCCCGCCCCTCCCGCAAGCCACCCTCCCCCCTTTAAAAGCCGACCCGAGGCCCCCCTAGAGCCCCAAGCTGCACCCGCCGCCGCCCTGCACCGATGCCGCCGCTCGCCGCTGCTGCCGCCGCCACCGCTGAGCCGTCCCGCGCCACCCCACGCCACCTCGCCGCACCCCGCCATTGCCCGCGCCACCGCCCCACTCACTGGAAGCCGTCGGAGCCACGCCGGAGTTCGAATCTCGCCGTCCGGTTTTTTTCCGGTTTAGGTAAAAACCATCGGTTTTTCTTAAAACCCTACTTTTGGTTTTTTTGATCGGTTCGCCGGTTTTCTCGGTTTAGTTACTTAGCGGACGTTCGTCCGTACGTTCGTTTTAACGAACGGAGTTCACTCATTAGCTACAGACAGCGAACGTTCGTTGTTAGCCTGTTCGTTAGTTTTTCTTTTTTTTCGGATTTTCCGCGACTATTCTCGATCGCGATTTCTGATCCGATTTTCATTTCAGTTTATCTTTTTGCTCGTTTATCGGAATCAGGCGATTGATGCGCCTAGATCTTCGTCTCGAAACCCTCTTCCCGTTTAACCAACATGAACAAGATTTTGGTACAGTAAAATTTGGCTTTAGTCCAGATTAGTAATCGGATCTTGTTTCTTTCGCAGTTTGATTTTCGTTGCTCCGTTTGATTTGATTCTTTTTGCAAACTGGAGTTCTTAAGTTGAACTTTTTGGTTAGATCTGCTTATTCGTGTTTTACCTGTGCGTCTTTGCTTGATTGCTTATGTATGCTATTGTTTGTTTGCGATAGAACACCCGGAGTGCGAAGCGTGCTACTACGAGTCTCTAGGTTTACTGGATCATCAGCAAGGCAAGTAACACTTTGATCATACCATTTATCACCCAGTTTTTATGCGTTTGTTTCAACCCTCAAACATTGCATGGTTAGGACTTGATAACATATGGGATTGGGAAGTAGTTGATGAGGTAGAACCTATTGCCCTGTTATTATCAAACCCTTGGGAGTTACTTCTACGTATTGCTTATATTGCCATGATATGCTCGTAGACGTGGTTTGGGTGAGTGAATCAATGATAGATGTGAGATTGTTAATGAATGGTTCAACTTAAGGTGGCAACTTTAATACACATCTGGGTGGATTGCTTGTCGGGCACCTGGAGAATCCAATGTTGTCCTAGGATATCCCGGAGTACCTGTGTGATAATCCTAAGGTCCGCCACCTAGGCTAAAAGGGAACTGAGATATTTCATGCTATAAACTTCCGTGTGCAGCCACAAGCTATTATGGGCTCTAGCATAGTTGAGTAAGTTGCATGACCTCTTCCAGTGGTAGGCTAGCGGATGTAGAGGGATGTAGGTTGGTACTGTCTACCCGGGGTTAGAGTTAATGTTTCTGAAAGATTGTGTCTCGGTCATCCGTTTCTCAAACACCATGTAGTGCGAGAAATCCAACGGAGGAGATCGAGTCTTGTGGGGAAAAGTGCGCAAACCTCTGCAGAGTGTACAAACTAACAATGGTTGGCCGTGTCCCTGGTTATGGACATCTTGAGTATCTAGTACTTGGATTATCATATGTATCTCATCACTTTAAATTAATATTGTTGGGTTGATAATTACTTTTAATTGGGATTGAGTTGGAGGAACCTTCTCAATGATGTTTCAACTACCATGATAGTTAAATAAAAACTATTCCTTTGTCGTCGGAAAAAATTGGCTTTTTACAAAAACTTTAACTGTATAGCTTTCACCAGCCAAATATGCATGTAGTGATAGCATTATTCTGTTCTTTCTCTACTGTGTTATATTGCCAGCATATTCCATGTGCTGACCCGTTTTCAGGCTGCAACGTATCATGTTGCAGACTTTTCAAACGGGGAGTAAGGTTCGTTAGGTCGTTGCCGTGCAGCTCAGCTATGCCGTTGGAGTTGATGGACTCACTTTATCTTCCAAGCCTTCTGTTGTTATCTTATTAGATGGCCTTAAGCCATATTTATTGTATTAAGTTCTCTTTTGGGACATTCTATGTAATAAGTGTGTGATTGCTACTCTGTTATAAATCCTTCGAGTATTGTGTGTGTCAGCATTACCGATCCAGGGATGACACTGAAGCACAGAGACTTGGCCGTTTGAGGTCGGGTTGCTACACCGTCGATGTAGCCTTGGCCTCAGGCCAAACCCTCCGGCTGGGTGGCTTTATTATGACCGCCCGTTCGGCCGGTGAGCCGACGATGACTTCTCGGGTCATCGAAAATAGCCTCCAAATACTCTAGACAGATGGATCCAACGGAATTATCGTCGTTGAACGAACTCCTGGATCGCATTGGCGCCTTGGGGGTCGCTACAGACTATGGTTGGATTGGGCTTAAAACCGATCACAGAGAGATCAAATCTCCATCGATCACCCACCAGATAGCGGTAGTGGAGGAGCAAAACAACAACTCTCCCTCTATACTGAGGACAAACTATGTCCGGATACCTGTCCATGAAACGACATGCCTTATCCTCCGAACTTGGAATCAGATGATAGACCTGAAAAATCGGTCGATCTCCCGGAGCCCGAATTATTCGGCTTGGGAATTTCTCAAACTCCAGATCCCAAACTAGGTCAGTGTTCGGACTTAAATCCACCCACCCAGATATATGCGATCTCACATACCTATGGCAGCAGTCTTAGGAAACAGTCCATCACTTTTGGGCCAGGTTCCTCCTTGTCAAGAACAAGATCAAGGATTGCCGTGACGAAGACGTGATCTCAATATTCTGCAATAATTATACGGATGAAGGAATCCTCAACGCTATCAACCTCCGTCGCGTATTACACTTCGCCGACTTGGCAACCATATTACAGAAGTACTACGCAATGGAAAGCGCCTGGAAAATCCAGGCAGCTTATTGGGAATCGCCAACTCCCACTCAACCTTCTGTCCGAACAAAAAGGATGCACCCTCACGGGGCGCCCGACACAGCAGTAAAGAAATCCAAACCCATTACGGGGCGCGGAACTGTTCTGGAGGGATGGCTCGATAGGCTGTGCAAAATACACACAACACCGGATACCATACCTACCCACAGCCTTAGAGCATGTTGGATACTCCGGCAAGTGGCCAGGAGTGGCGAGGATATCCTCACCAAAAATACCTCGGAACAACTCCCCCTGGAACACGATGACAACAGAGTATTGAAGGTCTTCGAGACTTCCGCCTCAAACAATCGGTGCACAATGGCACTCCGCAACCTCACCGAAGTCTGTCAAATCGCAACAATACATCCTTGGAACGACATGGCCATAACTTTCAATGCCAATGACGAACCAAGAACACGGTCAGTCTGGGCACCAGCCGCCTTGGTCCTCAATCCAATTGTGGACGGCTTTCGACTCACCAAGGTACTCATGGACGGCGGCAGCGGATTAAACCTCATCTATGAGGATACTCTCAGTAAAATGGAAATAGACAGGAGTTGTATCGAGCAAAGTAGCATGACCTTTCGAGGAATTATTCCTAGTCGGGAGGCATGATGCACGGGAAAAATCACACTTGACGTGGTATTCGGCACACCGGAGAACTATTGGTCAGAAGAGATAACCTTCTAGGTGGCCCTTTCAACAGTGGGTACCACGCCCTGTTGGGGCGAGATGCATTCACACACTTTCAAGCCATACCTCATTACAGGTATATGAAGCTCAAAATGCTCGGGCCCAATGGTATTATCACTCTTGCTAGTGATCCAGACATAGCTCTCCATGCTGAAAACAAAACAGCCTCCCTGGCTGAGGGAGTCCTGGATTAGGGGGTCTCCGGACAGCCGGACTATCTCCATTGGCCGGACTGTTAGACTATGAAGATACAAGATTGAAGACTTCGTCTCGTGTCTGGATGGGACTCTACTTGGCGTGGAAGGCAAGCTAGGCAATACGGATATGGATATTTCCTCCTTTGTAACCGACCTTGTGTAACCCTAACCCTCTCCGGTGTCTATATAAACCGAAGGGTTTTAGTCCGTAGGACAACAACCATAACATACAATCATACCATAGGCTAGCTTCCAGGGTTCAGCCTCTCTGATCTCGTGGTAGATCTACTCTTGTACTACCCATATCATCAATATTAATCAAGCAGGACGTAGGGTTTTACCTCCATCAAGAGGGCCTGAACCTGGGTAAAACATTGTGTCCCCTGCCTCCTGTTACCATCCGGCCTAGACGCACAGTTCGGGACCCCCTACCCGAGATCCGCCGGTTTTGACACCGACATTGGTGCTTTCATTGAGAGTTCCTCTGTGTCGTCACCGTTAGGCTTGATGGCTCCTACTATCATCGATAGCGATGCGGTCTAGGGCGAGACTTTTCTCCCCGGACAGATCTTCGTATTCGGCGGCTTTGCACTGTGGGCTAATTTGCTTGGCCATCTGGAGCAGATTGAAAGCTATGCCCCTGGCCATCAGGTCAAATTTGGAAGTTTGAACTACACGGCCGACATCCACGGAGACTTGATCTTCGACGGATTCAAGCCACAGCCGGGCGCGCCGCACTGTCACAATGGGTATGACCTAGCTCTGCCATCGAACAGTACCCCAGAGGTTGCGCCCGCATCAGCTCCGACCCTTAGCTCGGAGCCAACTGCGCCAATCGAGGACAGGTGGCTAGACACCGCCTCAGGGGCTGCAGTCTCAACGGTGATTGAGCCAAACACCAGCCTAATCCTCCGCAAATCCCGTGACTCCAAGGTGCCGGACTCTTTTCCGGACTCCGAACCGCCCGCGCCCCTGCCAATCGAATCTGATTGGGCGCCGATCATGGAATTCACCGTCGCGGATATCTTTCAGCACTCGCCCTTCGGCGACATTCTGAATTCACTAAGGTCTCTCTCTTTGTCAGGAGAGCCCTGGCTGGATTATGGCCAACGAGATTGGGATGCGGACGACGAAGAAATTTGACGCCCACCCACCACCCACTTCGTAGCCATTGTTGATGATTTAACCGACATGCTCGACTTCGACTCCGAAGACATCACGGTATGGACGACGATGTAGGAAACGAACATGAACCAGCACCTATAGGGCACTGGAAAGCCACCTCGTCATATGACATATACATTGTGGATACACCCAAAGAAGGCAATGGCGATGCGATAGCGAAGGATGACCCCTCCAAGAAGCAACCCAGGCGCCGACGTCAGCGGCGCCGCTCTAAGTCCCGCCAAAGCAAAAGTGGTGATACCGGCACATGAGATAATAACACTCCGGATAGTGCCGAAGACAACAATAATCCCCTCCAGCAAGATTTAGAGTAGGAGGATGGAGGAGCCAGCCCTCCTGAGAGAGCGGCAGACGGAGAGGAGGAGGATGACAATTACATGCCCCCGTCTGAAGACGACGCAAGCCTCGGCGACGATGAATTCCCCGTACCAGAGGATCCCATCGAACAAGAGTGCTTCAAGCGTTGGCTTATGGCCACAGCAAATAGCCTGAAGAAAAAGCAGCACCAGCTTCAGGCTGATCAAGATCTACTAGCTGAAAGATGGACTGAAGTCCTCGCGACCGAGGAATATAAACTCGAGCGCCCCTCCAAGAATTACCCAAAGTGCAAGTTACTACCCCGACCGGAGGAAGAAGCGTATGATACGGCTGATCGGCCACCTCGTGGCCGTGATAGAGAGGCATTCCAGCCAAAAACTCAGCCTCCACCCCGACGCCATTCAAATAAAAAGGCATGGGGAGATACGCCAGACCTGCGAGACATATTGGAGGACAAAGCAAAGCATGCAAGATCGATCTACGGATCACGAGGGTGCACAACTCTGCGAGACGATAAACGTCACGCCGGATACAGTAAAAGCAAATCCGGCCGGGCCGAACACAGCGGGCAAGACCCATTCGAGCTGCGTCGCGATATAGCCCAATACAGAGGCGCCGCACACCCCTTATGCTTCACAGACGAAGTAATGGAACATCAATTCCCAGAAGGTTTCAAACCTGTAAATATTGAATCATACGACGGCACAACAGATCCCGCAGTATGGATCGAGGATTTCCTCCTCCACATCCACATGGCCCGCGGTGATGACTTACACGCCATCAAATACCTCCCACTAAAGCTCAAAGGACCAGCGCGGCATTGGCTTAACAGCTTGCCAGCGGACTCCATTAGCTGTTGGGAAGATCTGGAAGCCGCATTCCTCGACAACTTTCAGGGCACTTATGTGCGACCACCAGACGCCGATGACTTGAGCCACATAATTCAGCAGCCAGAAGAGTCGGCCAGGCAATTCTGGACTCGGTTCCTTACAAAGAAAAATCAGATCGTCGACTGTCCGGATGCAGAGGCCTTAGCGGCTTTCAAACACAACATCCGAGACGAGTGGCTAGCCCGGCACCTTGGTCAGGAAAAGCCGAAATCTATGGCAGCTCTCACGACGCTCATGACCCGCTTTTGTGCGGGAGAAGACAGCTGGCTGGCTCGCAGTAATAACATATCAAAGAACCATGGTACCTCGATACCAAGGACGGCAATAGCAGGTCACGTCGCAACAAACATAAGTGCCACATTAACAGCGAAAATACTGAGGATATGGCAGTCAATGCCAGATTCAATGGCTCTAAACCCGGTCAGCGGAAAATGCCATTCAAGCAAAGTACGCCGGGTCCGTCCAGCTTGGACCGTATACTCGATCGCTCGTGTCAAATACACGGCACCCCAGACAAGCCAGCCAATCACACCAACAGGGATTGTTGGGTGTTCAAGCAGGCTGGCAAGTTAATGGCCGAAAACAAGGACAAGGGACCGCATAGCGATGACGAGGAAGAACCTCGGCAGCCGCGCACCGGAGGTCAGAAGAGGTTTCCCCCGCATGTGCGGACGGTGAACATGATATATGCAACCCACATCCCCAAGAGGGAGCGGAAGCGTGCGCTCAGGGACGTATATGCGTTGGAGCCACTCGCCCCAAAGTTCAACCCTTGGTCCTCCTGTCCGATCACCTTCGATCGCAGGGACCACCCCACTAGTATCCGTCATGGTGGATTTGCCGCACTGGTCCTAGACCCAATCATTGATGGATTTCACCTCACTCGAGTCCTTATGGATGGCGGCAGCAGCCTGGACCTGCTTTATCAGGATACAGTGCGCAAAATGGGTATAGACCCCTCAAGGATCAAACCCACGAAAACGTCCTTTAAAGGCGTCATTCCAGGTGTAGAGGCCCATTGCACAGGCTCAATTACACTGGAAGTGGTCTTCGGATCCCTGGATAACTTCCGAAGCGAAGAGTTAATCTTCGATATAGTCCCGTTCCGCAGTGGTTATCACGCGCTGCTCGGGCGAACTGCATTTGCTAGATTCAATGCGGTACCGCATTATGCATACCTCAAGCTCAAAATGCCAGGACCTCGAGGAGTTATTACAGTCAATGGAAACACAGAGCGCTCTCTCCGAACAGAGGAGCACACCGCGGCCCTCGTAGCAGAAGCGCGAAGTAGCCTCTCAAGGCAATCAACCAGTTCGGCGCTTCAAAGCCCGGACACCTTCAATTGCGCTCGGGGCAATCGGCAAATAGACCGCCTGGCGCGATCTGAGCTCGCGTAGCAATACGGCGGCCACCCCAATCCCAGCCCAATGGTGAAACTCGTGTCACGCGTACATAATTACGCATTAAAAATACCATGGGCACAGGTGGGGAGGGGGGCACAACTGCGGCACGCCCCAAGACGCGGCCTAAACCGCATAGGGGCTTCCCGTTTGGTTTTTTTTCTTTTTTTCAGGACATTAATCTCTGGAAACACTGTTCGGCAGCACTATTGCCAAACACATGATGCAGCAACCAAGGAGGCAGACAGCTACGCCATACCACGGAATTCCCAGGTGGATTACAGTAACGAGCGAAATTTTCAATTTAATATCATTCCTCAGCTTGCCCTTGGAAGGGACATAGTCCTACTCTTTGCTTATCGCACTATCTGTGTCACTCTGCTTTAACGCAATTTTTTGAATAAACAAAGCATGACATTATGACTATTATTGCATTCTTGTTATATATATATATATATATATATATATGTGTGTGTGTGTGTGTGTGTGTGTGTGTGTGTGTGTTCATTAATGATGCCTTGCAACCGTACACCTTGGTACGGCTAATACACCAGGGGCTTACGTACCTCACAATACGGTGTGAAAAGTCCGAACACTTTCACAAGTGCGGCACCACGAACTTATAGCATTATATGCATCAGCTCCGAATCATGTCTTTGGTCAAATGTTGGGTTTGCCCGGCTCCTATGTTTTGGTACCTTACGTTCCGCTCTATCGGCTAAGGTAGCGCTAGGAGAACTACTGCGATTGTGCCCCGGTTCTGCTGGGTTCAGCACCTCAGTAGAGAAAGCTAAAACTGACTGTCATGATAAGGCGAGAGACTGGTCGCTGTTCGGCGAGGTTTTCGAGTCCCTAAAGACTTATGCCGCTTAGAGCGAGGGGCCGACCCTGTCCGGCTTAAAGGCGTGTATCGCGCCCCAAATTCGGCCTTCTGAATACCAGGGGCTTCACCGAAATTTAAAATTATAGAATTCTATGGCTAAGTGAGAGTGATAAAGCATTATTAGTCCGGTTGCCTTGTTCGCTGTGCTGAGCACCTCCCTCGAAGGACCCAAACATGGGAACAAGAGTGCTCAGGTTTATCCCGAACACCCCAGCACTCGTGGCATGGGGGCAGAAGCCGAGGACTAGCCATCTCTCAGATTGGATAAACAGCCAAACAGAAGGTAATATTTTAAATTCAAACAAGCGTTGCATAGCGCATATGAAACAAGTTTTCATACATACAGGATAAAACGAGCAAGTCTCATTCAAATATTACATCTTTTGAACACTTGTCCGCTATGAGACGGGCACCCGGCAAAACACCCTCGTAGTACATCTCGGGGTGGCGGTGCTCCTTGCCCTCCGGCGGCCCCTCCTTGATCAGCTTCACGGCGTCTAGCTTGACCCACTGCAATTTCACATGGGCGAAAGCCCGACGTGCACCTTCAATGCAGATAGATCGCTTGAGGACCTCCAGCCGCGGGCAGGCATCCACAAGCCGCCTCACCAGGCCGAAGAAGCTGTTCGGAAGGGCGTCGCCAGGGCACAGCCGGACTATGAAGCTCTTCATGGCCCGATCGGCCGCCTTATGTAGCTCGACCATCTGCTTCAGCTGGTCGCTCATTGGCACCGGGTGTTCGGCCTCAGCATACTGAGACCAGAACAGCTTCTCCGTTGAGCTTCCATCCTCGGCCTGGTAAAATTGTGCGGCATCAAACACGCTGCGGGGAAAATCTGCGAATGCTCCTGGAGAGCTCCGGATTCGGGTAAGTAATCCGTAATTTACTTTTACATGCTTGCTTTGCATATAGAAAGCCTTACCCGCTGCTATCTTCTTCATCGCATCGATCTCCTGGAGGGCCTTTTGGGCTTCGGCCTTGGCACTTTTTGCGCTCTCGAGGGCCGCGGCAAGCTCAGACTCCCGCGTCTTTGAGTCAAGCTCCAACGCCTCGTGCTTCGCCACGAGAGCCTGGAGCTCTAGCTCCACCTCGCCCACCCGAGCCTCATGCTTCTCTCACTCGGTGCGCTCCTTGGCCGCCATATCCTCGGCCTTGGCTAGCGCTTGCTTCAGGGTCGCCACCTCGGTCGTGGCCCCTGGCAAATGTACGATGATCCTATCATTTTGCAATCGCATCTTCTTTTATATATACATATCTATAGACAGGGTATTACTTACCCTTGTTCTCCTCGAGCTGCCTCTTGGCAAGTCCGAGCTCTTTCCTGGACCCCTTGAGGTCCTGTTTCAGTACGGTGACCTCCGCAGTTAGTGCGGCGGACGCCAGCAGCGAAGCCTGCATATGGATATTGACATACTTATATTAGACTCCTGTGATATTATTTGATCCTCTGTTCGGCTTTTCTTTGTGAACACCGAACAAAGCATTAGGGGCTACTGTCTATGCGGTAATATTTCTACTACATTTTAAAACACTTACCTCAAAGCCTGTTAGAAGGATGGCACAGGCTTCAGTCAATCCGCTCTTGACGGACTGAACCTTCTGGATCACCGCACTCATGATAGTGCGGTGCTCCTCGTCGATGGAAGCGCTGCGAAGTGCTTCCAGCAGATTGTCCGGCGCCTCTGGATGGATAGAGGTCATCGGCATAGGCGTCTTGCCCCTCTTAGAAGGAGGCCGCCTGCCCGAGCCCGGAACCGCTGGAGGTTCCAGCTTGGTGTTTGGCTAAGGGCCAAACTCGGAGCTCTCAGGGGCCCCGTCCCCTCGGCTCCCGGAGTCCGGAAGGTCGCCTTAAGGCGCCTCCAGGACTGTCTCCCCTCGACCCGGTGCCTCTTGAGACAGCACCTCGGCGTTGTTAGCATGATGAGGGAGGTGGCGGTCGGGACTGGATCGCTATCCATGTCCGACGAGCCCAGGGAGCCATCCGATGATACATCGATACTGGCTCGTGGCGGCCTGCATAATTATGTTCAGCGTTAGGGAAAGCAGTGCGACAAAGGAATTCTATGAGTTACTCTGGTATCTGAATACTTACGATCTCCCCGGGGGCTTGGCCCTGGGCAACCACTCGTCTTCGCCTTCGTCGGCGGCGGTGGAACTGTCCGGAAGGAGTGTCCTTCCCTTCTTGGACCCTTCGGCCCCCCCAGTTGGGGCGGCCTTCCTTTTCTTATCTCCCCCAGCCGGTGGGGGAGCATCTTCTTCTTCTTCCTTGTCTTCGAGGGAAGAGTGCGCCGCAGAGTCATCGGACGGTGAGTCCGACGACGCCTGGCGTCGGGAACTCTTTCGGGTTCCCTTGGCCTTCTTGGTCTTCTCTGGCACCGTATAAGGGGCCGGAGTCAGCATCTTCGTGAGAAGAGCGTCTGCGGGGCCTTCGGGCAAAGGAGCCGGACAGTCGATCTGTCCGCCCGTCTCCTGCCAGTCCTATCAAAAGTGCGGGGGTTTAGATCCCGCATGGAGTCAATCTATAAAAAATAAGTATCCTGTGAAAGGTAAAGCAGCTTACCGCACTGGCTTGACACTTCGCAATGAATCTACGATCCTTAGTAATAGGAGGGGGGACCTCGGCGCTTTTGAACATCACCCTCCAGGCATCTTCGTGAGTCGTGTCAAAGAGCCTGTTCAGAGTTCGGTGTTGCGCCTGGTCGAACTCCCACAAGTTGAACTCCCGTTGTTGGCACGGGAGGATCCGGTGGTGGAGCATGACCTGGACCACGTTGACAAGTTTGAGCTTCTTGTTCAGCATGTTTTGAATACATGTTTGGAGTCCGGTCAGCTCTCCCAAACTACCCCAGGACAGGCCCTTCTCTTTCCAGGAAGTGAGCCGCATGGGGATGCCAGATCGGAACTCGGGGGCCGCAGCCCATGCAGGGTCGTGCGGCTCGGTGATGTAGAACCAGCCCGATTGCCACCCCTTTATTGTTTCCACAAAGGAGCCCTCAAGCCATGTTATGTTGGGCATCTTGCCCACCATGGCGCCTCCGCACTCCGCCTGGCTCCTGCCCACAACCTTTGGCTTGACATTGAAGGTCTTCAACCATAAGCCGAAGTGGGGCTTGATGCGGAGGAAGGCCTCGCACATGATGATAAACGCCGAGATGTTGAGGGTGAAGTTCGGGGCCAGATCGTGGAAATCTAGGCCGTAATAGAACATGAGCCCCCGGACGAATGGATGGAGAGAGAATCCTAGTCCGCGAAGGAAATGAGTGAGTAACACTACCCTCTCATGGGGCCTGGGGGTGGGGATGAGCTGCCCCTCATCTGGGAGCCGGTGCGCGATGTCATCGGGCAGGTATCCGGCTTTCCTCAGTTTCTTGATGTCCCCATCCGTGATGGGGGAGACCATCCACCTGCCTCCCGCTCTGGACATGGTTGGAGAAGGTTGAGGTGGGAAGTGCGGACTTGGGCGCTAGAGCTCGAGTGTGCGAAAATGGATGAGCAAAGGAGGAAGAAGGCGTGGATAGAAAGGTGAATCATTATCCCTTTATATGGGCGGACGAAACTAAGGTCCCCACTAGCCTGGTAAAACTCGCTCATCCCCCAAGCGCCGTAATCGATGGCGCGGTTGGGTTACCCACGTCCGTATTGATGAGAATCCCGTAATAAGGGGACACAATCTCTGCTTTGACAAGACGTGTCGAAAAACTGCCTCGCGTTATGTGTGGGGCTGGTTAAGGGAAACGGTTCGAATAATCTCCGGGCCGTGACATAATGTCATGCTGCCAAAACAAGTCAGCAAATTAGATTTGCGAAAATATTATTCTCTCTACGGTGGTATGTGGAACTTATTTTGCAGGGTCAGACACTATCCTCGTATTCAAATTCTTCTGTGATGTATTCGGAGAAGGAACCCGCCTTGCAATGCCGAAGACAATACTGCGCGCCGGACTCATCGTCATTGAAGCCTGGTTCAGGGGCTACTGAGGGAGTCCTGGATTAGGGGGTCTGCGGACAGCCGGACTATCTCCATTGGCCGGACTGTTAGACTATGAAGATACAAGATTGAAGACTTCGTCTCGTGTCCGGATGGGACTCTACTTGGCGTGGAAGGCAAGCTAGGCAATACGGATATGGATATCTCCTCCTTTGTAACCGACCTTGTGTAACCCTAACCCTCTCCGGCGTCTTTATAAACCGAAGGGTTTTAGTCCGTAGGACAACAACCATAACATACAATCATACCATAGGCTAGCTTCTAGGGTTTAGCCTCTCTGATCTCGTGGTAGATCTACTCTTGTACTACCCATATCATCAATATTAAAAGCAGGACGTAGGGTTTTACCTCCATCAAGAGGGCCCGAACCTGGGTAAAACATCGTGTCCCCTGCCTCCTGTTACCATCCGGCCTAGACGCACAGTTCGGGACCCCCTACCCGAGATCCGCCGGTTTTGACACTGACACTGGCCCTTGAGGCACTCCCTGAGGCCCTTGCGGCTGAAGAGTTAACGGCGCTGCGCTCAGCGGTGGATAGGGACGATGTAATTCTCGATAAGCGCTCCAAATCCACCTCCTTCAAACCAGTAGATGAAATAGTCAAATTTCAAGTCCACTCGACGGACCCAAAGAAGACAGCCTCCATCGGCGCACAGCTGGACCCGATGGTGGACGCCTCACTATGAGTGTTCCTATGCGAAAACTGGGACATATTCGCCTGGCACCCTTCTGATATGTCGGGAATCCCATGCATATTGGCCGAGCATAGCCTCAATATATTGAAAGGATACAAGCCAGTTAAGCAAACACTACGGCGCTTTTCCGAACCCAAACGACAAGCTAATTGAGGTTGGATTCATCAGATAAATAAAACATCCGGACTGGCTAGAAAACCTGGTGATGGTACCAAAGAAGGATAAATCCTGGCACTTGTGCGTCGATTTCAAAGACCTCAACAAAGCTGCCCTAAGGATCCATTCCCCCTCCCCCGCATCGATCAAATTATTGATGCCACTGCATGACACGACTCACTGTGTTTCCTCGATGCGTACTCCGGATACCATCAAATTAAAATGAAGGAATCCAACCAAGCTGCAACGGCATTTATTACCCCATACGGGCCTTTTTGCTTCAACACTATGCCATTTGGGCTCAAAAACGCCGGCGCTACCTACCAACGCATGATTCAAACGTACCTGGAGAAACAAATCGGCAAGACAGTTAATGCATATGTGGACGACATCGTCATCAAGACTAAGCGCATCGAGTCATTAATAGATGACTTATGCCTCACATTCAACAGTCTCCGTACATATGAGATTAAGCTCAATCCAGAAAAATGTGTTTTCGGCGTACCCTCTAGAAAGCTACCAGGCTTCATTATTTCCAGTAGAGGAATCAAGGCAAATCCAGCCAAAATCCGAGCTTTATCACAACTGGCTACACCAACAGACATTAAACAGGTCCAAAAACTAGCTGGATGCGTGGCAATTTTAAGCCGCTTTATCTCTAGACTAGGAGAAAAAAGCATTGCCACTTCATCGACTTCTCCAGCGCACCGATCACTTCGAGTGGACAGATGCAACAATGGCCGGATTGGAAGAAATAATGGCTCTTTTAGCAAGCAACCCAATCCTAGCCGCGCCAAGCGTCAGCGAACCAATGTTATTATACACATCTGCTACGCACCAAGTGGTGAGCGTTGTACTCGTCGTCGAACGAGAGGAGGACGGACACAAATTCCCGCTCCAGAAGCCAGTATACTACGTATCCACTGTCCTAACTCCATGCAAATCCAGGTACCCTCATTATCAAAAGATAGCATACGCGGTCTTCATGGCATCCCAGAAGCTATGACACTATTTCCAAGAGTGCTCGATCACGGTGGCTTCCGAAGTTCCACTGAACGACATAATAAACAATCACGATGCCACGGGCCGGATTGCCAAGTGGGCCATTGAGCTCCTCCCATTTGATATAACATATAAGCCACGCCAGGCCATCAAATCCCAAGTACTGGCAGACTTCATCGCCGAATGGACAGAAGCCGAACTCCCTAAAGAGTACGGCGCATATTCCAACTGGGTCGTGCACTTCAATGGCTCCAAAATGCTGGTGGGCTTAGGGGCGGGTGTTGTCTTAACATCCCCCACTGGATATATAGTTCAGTATGTACTCCAAATATTATACACAGACTCCAACAATGCAGCCGAACATGAGGCCTTACTACATGGTCTTGGGATGGTTGTCTCCATGGGCATACAGCGCCAGGAAGTGTGTGGGGACTCAAACCTTGCAATATCTCAAATAAATGGAGATTTTGACGCCAAGGATCTGAAGATGGCATCCTACCGAAACGTCGTTCTCAAAATGTCGGCTCGGTTTGAGGGGCTCGAGTTTCACCATGTGGCTCGAGAAAGTAATAAAGCAGCGGATGTCCTTGCTCGCATCGGCGCCAAGCACGACCCCATCGCACCTAACATATTTTTGGAAAGGCTTTTAAGCCATCCGTGGTGTGGCAAGGGGAGAGTGGCAGCATCAGTCCGGCTCCGACCACAACCCAAGATTCCGAACATACCGACATCATGAGAGGCTCAGCCACCGAAATAATGTCGTCGACCCATCTCATCATGGCAGTCATTGCCCCATTGACCGAACCCTTCTTGGCCTACCTCAACAGGAGAAAGCTCCCTGAGGATCAGAATGAGGCTCATTGCATTGTTCGGTGTTCGAAAGCCTGTAAAGTCCACGAAGGAGAACTCTACAAGAAAAGCGCTACTGGATTACTCCAAAGATGTATCTCCGAGGAGGAGGGGCGGCAGCTCTTGCCTGAGATTCATGCCGGTCTCCGTGGTCACCATGCCGCAGCTCGGGCCCTTGTAAGCAAGGCCTTTTGTACATGCTTCTACTGGCCGACGGCCCGAGCAGATGCACAGGACCTTGTCCAATGTTGCGTCGGATGCCAACTTTTCGCCAACCAAAGCCATATGCCGCCCACTGCTGTACAAACAATCCCCTGGGGGCTTGACATGGTTGGACCCCTTAAAGGAGGCAGCCATAAGAAGAAATATCTGCTAGTCATGGTAGATAAGTTCAGTAAGTGGATAGAGGCCAAACCAGTGAAAACGGCCGAAGCTGGACCAGTGATAGACTTTATATCCGGCTTTGTGCACCATTACGGTGTCCCACACAGCATCTTCACCGACAACGGCTCCAATTCTACAGCCTATGAGGTGAAAGCCTAGTGTGCTAATCTCGGCATTAAGCTCGATTACGCCTTCGTCTATCATCCGCAAACAAACGTTCAAGTCGAACGAGGCAATGGTCTTATTATGGGCGGCATCAAACCCAGGCTAGTATGGTCTTTGAAAGAATCAGAGGGTTGAGGAGCTCGACTCGGTACTCTAGGGGTTGGGGACCACGCCCAATCGCACTACCGGATATACACCTTTCTTCATGGTGTACGGCGTAGAGGCTGTGTTACCCTGCGACATTATTCATGACTCACCGCGAGTGCGCATGTACGAAGAGAGAGAGGCCAAGCTTGATCGGCAGGACAACTTAGATGCCCTGGAGGAGGAGCGCAACATTGCAAAAGCCCGTTCCGCATTTTATCAACAGCAGGCTCGCAGATATCAAAGCAGAGAAGTACGGGCCAAGACTTACAATGTTGGCGAACTCGTTCTACGCTTGCCGGAGAAGAAAAAGGACAATGTCAAGCCCAAGTGGGAGGGTCCCTACATCATTGACGAAGTTCTCACTGGAGGAGCGTACCGCCTGCGCGATGCATCAAATAACCACCTCGAACCAAACCCCTGGAATGCGGCCAGACTCCGAAGATTCTACGCCTAGCGCCGAACCCTTCGTTTGCTTCCTCCTCCCTATTGTTTACATTATTTTTTATCCTCTCTTTTCGTCCTCTTTTTAGCCTAAAAGCTTTTGTGTGGCTAAACTGTACGCCTATGATGTACACATTCTGAAATGTGTCCATCCATTATACCTGGGGGCTTCTTGCACAGAAGCTTATTGTCATTATTTTTCCGAGCATCAAGCTCATCACATATGTGTTTATTCCTCATATGTACCTTTTCTTCGCCCTTATATGCATCGATATGACTTAAGTTTTGGCCAAGCTGGGTTGCCTGGCTCCTGTGCTTATGCCCTACGTTCCCGTTTGTTCGGCTAGGGCATAAAGGGAGCACCTCTGCGATTGTTACTGCCGGGTCATCCGGATGTGTACCTCAGACTTGGTGAAGCCGAAAGCTAGCGTTCTTAAGGGAATATTCGGTCAGCAGACTAAAGATGTTTTATATTCCTTCCACTATGAACCCCCAGATGTTACCTATACTGTGATGTTTTCAATTATAGTTCGGACATGCATATTAACGCATGAACACCCAGGGAAAGGAACCCTTAATGGTACTATTCTCTCTGGAAGATGTTTCTTACAATCACAATGTAATATAACATAGCTAGCCAGATACAACTTGTCTGTTCAAGCAACTATGACCCCTACGGCTGGTTTCGACGCATACCCCGGTCTATTTTTACTGCTCGAGTATTCGGAAACTCTCCGCACCTTCGGGTCCAGAGGTCGAAGCGAAAAGGTCGGACATGACAATCATTTTACAATCCGGCTAGGAACAAATATATTAAGGAAAGTACATAGTCA
Organism: Triticum aestivum; assembly: GCF_018294505.1. Lineage (NCBI taxonomy): Eukaryota > Viridiplantae > Streptophyta > Magnoliopsida > Poales > Poaceae > Triticum > Triticum aestivum. The sequence continues at coordinate 482,170,044 of NC_057797.1, forward strand.
CTTGGACTCAAAAACTTCCTCCTCTATGTCGTCCAACAGGCTGTCTAGCTTTCAATCCTGTTGGGAATATTTGGCAGCTACATCTACTTTGTGATATACCAAATTAACAGGAATTTCTTTCCCATCTGACCCAAACGGTCCGACCCAGGCCATATGATTCGGATCAAGCTTGGTATACCGTGTTTTTACCATGGCCCAGGCCTCTTGTGCACCTTCCTGGTAGGCTGATATCTTCCATAACCGAATACGCCATTGTGCCCCTTTGAATAGCTCCACGAGCTCCTCCATACCTCCTGGAGGAGAGGCAGATGGCCATAAAGCCTTGGCAACACTACGCATTGCCTGCCGAACTCGCTCGTGCATCTGGGACAGCTCTTGTAGCAAGTCGCCTGAAGATCCGGACATTTCTTCCTCGGGACGGCCAGTCAGCATACCTGCAAGCATAAATCTGTCAGTTCTGGCCCTTGCTCAATTATAGGGAGGCAAGTTTGAAAACCATACTGAATATGCCACCTTGTAGCCTCTTATTCTCCTTGACGACGCCAGCCAGTTGGGCTCGAACATCTTTTAGTTCTTCGCCCAGTTGGGTATGAGAGTCTTGCAGCTTGTTCCTCTCATCTCTGACCCGTGTCAGCACACGCTCACCTGCCGCATGTTGCCTTTTGGCCTCTAGTTCACCAGCCTGGGCGTCCTTCAGGTTCCCTCTCAGTTGCTCTACTGCTTCTGTCAGCAGAAAGACAACAGTGTCAATATAATTGGTGTATGATTATACTTTTTCCCCGCTAGGAGAAACATTACCAGGTGGTGTCCCCTTGGATTTTTCCAATTCGGCGGTAGCCGCAGTTAGTTGAGTCTGACATTTTTCTAGTCTTGATACAGCAGGCTATTCTTCTCCATAAGTGCCTAATTATACAATGATCCTTAAATCAGTTGTCTCACCTGCTTTAAGTCTCGGGAGCTACTGGTGTATGATTATTAAATCTACACTTACCCACATATCCTTCAGATGCTGGTCCATGGCTCTGGCAAGCCCATCCCGAGCAGCTCGGATGAACGCATCGGTCGAGCTGAAGGCATCAAATGCCTCCTTTGAAAAGCCAGGGTCACGGAGAGCGGCCCTCTGACGACGATGATTCATGCCGCTCTCCACTTCAGAGTTCGTGACGGACATATCGTCCGAATCCTCTGTGGAAGGACAGTTCGGCGCCACTCCCGCGTCAGCCCTCATCCTTAGAGCAGGGTCCGGAACCTGACTAGTGGAGGCACGACCGGTAGGATCCCCGGACATAGTCCGGCAGACACTTTTCCTGATAGAATGCAGCGAATGGCATCACGATTGGATGTGGCGATCAGAAGATGTGTTCTTGAAAAGAAAGTCTTACCTCTTTGGCGAGGGTTCTGCCGTGTTATCATTTTCCTTCCTCTTTGAAGATGTGCTCGGCGTGGGCGCCGCTCTCCTCGGAGACGCTTCTGGTGCACTTTTTGCCGTTGAGCGCCTCCCCTTCGGAACATGAAATAGTGTGGTGGGTGAGGCGTAGTAAGGAAACTCTTTCGAAGAAGGTGTCTTTTAATTTACTTACGTGCAAAGTAGGGAGGAGGCCGGGGTAACCGGCGATGATGGGTACTTCTGTACCATTGTAGCTCGTCTGATAGAATACTCCATCCTCGAGCTCCATAAATATGTCCAGATCTTCTTCGAATCCGGGGTCAAGGTCCCGGTTGTGACCCTCTGGCTGGGGGGCGGGACTATAGATCCCCTCAATAGCCTTTCGCCATTCCTGTAGCGAGTGGATAGGTTACTGTCCATCAAGAATGATTCAGGGAGAGGAGCAAAATGGTGGGATCGGAGCTTACCCAGCTAGGAGGATTATACATGGAAAATCCATCTCGACATTGGAGACGAGTGAACTCCTTCTTCTCCCCTTTGTATAGTTCGGCCAATATTTTAGCCAAAGCGGCGGGGGTTTTCGGACCCTTCCGACCGCAGCGTGAGGCGTCATCTTCCCCATTATAGTGCCACATGGGAAGCCTCTCTATTGGAGTGGTTGGACCCCCCGCACTATGGAGATCGCCATTACCTCGATTATTGACTATCCGAACTGGGCGAGCGCCTTAATATTGCCCATCAACTGACTGACTTCTACGCTATCCTCCTCCTCGAGGCTCTGAGGACGCCAGCTGTGGTGTTTCTTCAACGGAGCGCTTGAAAATTCGGGGAGGCCCATTCAGACTGGGTCAGGAAGAGCGATGTTGTCAATATAGAACCATTCGAAAGGCCACTGTTCGGAAGCCTTTTTCGGCATGCCGGACAGGTATCCGGTCCGGCGATACGCCACACTCCGGCTCCTCCCACTTCGAATATTGACCCCCTTGATTACGAGGGACAAGGCAGAACAGTTTTGTCCATAATTCAAAATGGGCCTCGCAGCCTAGGAATAGCTCGCATAGTAACGTAACCCACAATGTGCAGGATGGAGGCGGGAGTGAAACTGTGCAGTTGGAGGCCATAATACTCTAGAAGTCCTCGGAGGAAGGGATGGATTGGAAATCCGATGCCTCTTAGCAAGAAGGGAATGAAACATACTCATTCCCCCCTGGACGGATTGGGGAGGTTCTCTGCCTGAACCCCGCCATTGAAGGACGTCAATCCTGCTCAGACAGGGACTAGATCTGCGGGAGGAAGAAAGCCCTGTTTTTGCAGTTTCGACAGCTGACCAGGAGATACAGAGCATCTCTCCCAATCACCCTTTTCAGAGCTGTGGGGACGAGAGGAAGAGCTGGGAGCGTTATCCATGTTGGGGTGGTTCCGATTAGCAAGCTCTGAGGATTTTTTCGCAGGGTGTGGAATGGATCTGAGATCTATTCTCTTTAAATATGCACCTCTCTTGTATGGTTAGGGTGTATGTGCAAAAATACCCCGACCTCTCGTATTCACTCGCCACGTGGAAGTTGAAGTCAATAAGGGGTGAAAGCCGATGGGCGTGACATTAAATGGAAAATCCGAATACCGCTCTTTGAGTGAGGGACTTTGAAATAATCAGAGGGGGAACCCGCCTTGCAATGTCGAGGACAATCTACGTGCCGGACACCTCGTCATTGAAGTCTGGTTCGGGGGCTACTGAGGGAGTCCTGGACTAAGGGGTCCTCGGGAGGTCAGCCTGTTGGACATGGGCCAGACTATTGGGCCATGAAGATACAAGATAGAAGGCTTTCTCACGTGTCCGGATAGGACTCTCCTTTGCGTCGATGGCAAGTTAGGTGTCCAGATGTATTATTTCCTTTCTACATAACCGACTTTATACAACCCCAGTCCCCCTGGTGTCTATATAAACCAGAGGGTTTCTCCGTAGGGACAATCATAATCAGATGGGCTAGACTTCTAGGATTTTAGCCATTACGATCTCGTGGTAGATCAACTCTTGTAACCCCCATACTTATCAATATTAATCTAGCAGGACGTAGGGTTTTACCTCCATCGAGAGGGCCCAAACCTGGGTAAACATTATGTTCCCTATCTCCTGTTACCATCAACCTCAGACGCATAGCTCGGGACCCCCTACCCGAGATCCACCGGTTTTGACACCGACAGTCGCCCCCATGGCCGACGTCGCCCGCCTCATGGCTCATCCCGTCATTACGGGTGTCACAGCGGGTCGCCCCGTATTCACTCCAGACCTGCGCGAGGTTTGTTGGCCGGTAAGGTTCAGGCCGGCATTGCCCCCATGGTACGATGGCGCGGCTGATCCAAAGGAGTTTCTCTAGCTATACGAGCAGGGTATCCCGGTGGCAGGTGGCGACGAGAAGGCCATGGCAAATTGGTTACCTCTGGCCCTCATGGAGGCTACCCATTCTTGGCTCCGCGGCCTCCCGGAGGCTTTAGTGTCCTCGTGGGAAGGGCTCCGCGGGAAATTCATCGCGCACTTCGCGGCCACGGGGCCCCACGCGGTCGCGTGCATCCTAGGTGGGTCGCAAGCACCTACGTCTGGTCGCCACGCCAAGCAGCTCCTCCGCCGGGCGATCGCCGCCCAGCCCCGGCCTAAGACCCCGCGAAGCCGCACGCAGCGAGAGGTCGCCATCACCTTCGACCACAGGGACCACCCAAGATGTATGGCTGCCGTGGGCACGCTCCCCATGCTCTAGACACCCACCATCAACAACATCTCTCTCACCAAGACTCTCATCGACGGGGGCGCCAGGCTCAATGTTCTTTCCATCGAGACGTTCGAGACACTTCAGGTGCCCTATGATCGGCTCTATCCCACCAAGCCATTCTCCCGGGTGACCAATGGCTCCGCCACTCCCTTGGGGCAAGTGCGCCTTCCCGTCACCTTCGACATGTGTGGCAACTACCGCACCGAGCTCATCGAGTTTAACGTAGCCCGCATCGGTCTTCCTTACAATGCCATCTTGGGGTACCCTGCTCTCGCCAAGTTCATGGCAGTGGCTCACCCAGGCTACAACGTCATCAAAATGCCGGGCATTAGCAGCGTCATCACCGTGACCGGATACAAGAGGGATGCAGTTCGAGCACTCAAGCTCGCCTACTAGGCCGCGGCGGCCTTGCGTCCGGACTGCAATGAGGTCACGAGGGCTCCGGAGACCACACCCATGAAGAAGAAGCAGTTGTTCTCCCAAGACTGCACCGAGACAAAGAGGGTGCCCATCGACGATGTCAACCCGGGCCCCACCTTCACCATCGGTGCCGACTTGCCCGCATACCAGGAGCAGGTGCTCGTCCATTTTCTTTGAGCAAACAAAGACATGTTCGCATTGAAGGCGTCCGGTCTGGTAGGCATCCTAAGGGGATTAATCGAGCATCACCTGGCGGTGTGTCCTGGCGCCTGCCAGGTGAACCAGAAGGCAAGGCGGCAGGCGCAGGAAAAGCAGGCGTTCATTGTCCAAGTGGTGGAAAAGTTACAAGAAGCAAGGGTCATACATGAGGTGCGGCATCCGGAGTGGCTCACCAACCCTGTCATTGTCCCCAAGAATAGCGGTCAGGAGTGTATGTGTGTTGAATTCACTAACCTCAACAAAGCTTGCCCGCAGGACCCCTTTCTGCTCCCGCGCATCGACTAGATTGTGGACTCTATCGTGGAGTGTGATCTGTTATGTTTCTTGGATGCATTCTCAGGGTACCACCAAACCAAGATGGCGCCTGAAGATGTCGATAAGACAGCCTTCATCTCGCTGTGCGGCATGTACTGCTACACATGCAGGCCCTTCGGGCCGAGGAGTGCTGGCGCCACCTTCCAGCGGCTCATGCATATCGATCTGGGGTCGCAGCTTGGGGAGAATCGGGGGCTTACGTCGATGATATTGTTCTCAAATCACGTAAGGCAACGACCCTGATCGAGGACCTGGAGGAAACGTTTGCCAACCTGCACAGGGTAAAACTCAAGCTTAACCCCAAGAAGTGTGTTTACAGGGTCCCGTCCGGCAAGCTGCTCGGTTTCCTTGTCTCGCACCGAGGGATAGAAACAAACCCAGAGAAGGTCAAGGCTATCGAGAAGATGCACTCGCCTGAAACCTTCAAGGAAATGCAGAAGCTGGGCGAGCGCACACTGCCATTCTTCAAGTTGATGAAGAGGAAGGGCCCCTTCGAATGGACCCCTGAGGCGGAGGCAGCCTTAAAGGATCTCAAGAGGTACCCCACGAGCCCACCCATCGTGGTGGGGCCTGATGACCCACAAGTATAGGGGATCTATCATAGTACTTTCGATAAGTAAGAGTGTCGAACCCAATGAGGAGCAGAAGGAAATGACAATCAGTTTTCAGGAAGGTATTCTCTGCAAGCACTGAAATTATCGGTAACATATAGTTTTATGATAAGGTAATTCGTAACGGGTAACAAGTAACAAAAGTAAACAAGGTGCAGCAAGGTGGCCCAATCCTTTTTGTAGCAAAGGAGAAGCCTGGACAAACTCTTATATAAAGGTAAGCACTCCCGAGGACACATGGGAATTGTCGTCAAGCTAGTTTTCGTCATGCTCATATGATTCGCGTTCGTTACTTTGATAATTTGATATGTGGGTGGACCGGTGCTTGGGTATTGCCCTTCCTTGGAAAAGCATCCCACTTATGATTAAGCCCCCTCACAAGAATCTGCAACTGTGAAAGAAGAATTAAGGTAAACCTAACCATAGCATGAAACATATGGATCCAAATCAGCCCCTTACGAAGCAACGCATAAACTAGGGTTTAAGCTTCTATCACTCTATCAACCCATCATCTACTTATTACTTCCCAATGCCTTCCCCTAGGCCCAAACAATGGTGAAGTGTCATGTAGTCGACGTTCACATAACACCACTAGAGGAAAGACAACATACATCTCATCAAAATATCGAATGAATACCAAATTCACATGACTACTTATAGCAAGACTTCTCCCATGTCCTCAAGAACAAACGTAACTACTCACAAATCATATTCATGTTCATAATCAGAGGGGTATTAATGTGCATAAAGGATCTGAACATATAATCTTCCACCGAATAAACCAACTAGCATCAACTACAAAGAGTAATCAACACTACTAGCAACCCACAAGTACCAATCTGAGGATGTGAGACAAAGATCGGATACAAGAGATGAATTAGGGTTTGAGAGGAGATGGTGCTGGTGAAGATGTTGATGGAGATTGACCCCCTCCCGATGAGAGGATCGATGGTGATGACGATGGTGACGATTTCCTCCTCCCGGAGGGATGTTTCCCCGGCAGAACAGCTCCGCCGGAGCCCTAGATTGGTTCCGCCAAGGATCCGCCTCGAGATGGTGGCGCTTCATCCCGAAAGCTTCCTTCTGATTTTTTCAGGGCAAAAGACACCTTATACCAGAAGATGGGCATCAGAGGCCTACCAGGTGGCCCATGAGGCAGGGGGCGCACCCAGGGGGTAGGGCGCGCCCTCCACCCTCGTGGACAGCTGGTGGCCCCCTCTGGTGCTTTCTTTGCCCTATTTTTAATATATTCCAAAACTGACTTTCGTGGAGTTTCAGGACTTTTGGAGTTACGCAGAATTGGTCTCTAATATTTTCTCCTTTTCCAGCCCAGGATTCTAGTTGCCAGTATTCTCCCTCTTCATGTAAACCTTGTAAAATAAGAGAGAAAAGGCATAAGTATTGTGACATAATGTGTAATCACAGCCCATAATGCAGTAAGTATCGATTTAAAAGCATGATGCAAAATGGACGTATCAACTCCCCCAAGCTTAGACCTCGCTTGTCCTCAAGCGGAAGCCGATATCGAAATGACATAAGTATTGTGACATATATATCAGGATCTTTCCAACACATAGTGCTTGCCAAAGGATAAAGTGTAAAAAGGAAAGGTGAAGATCACCATGACTCTTGTATAAGGTATAAGACAAAAATAAAATATAGGCCCTTTTCAAAGGGAAGCAGAGGTTGCCATGTGCTTTTATGATTGGATGCATAAAATCTTAATGCAAAAGAATGTCACTTTATATTGTCACTTGTGATAGGGACCTTTATTATGTAGTCTGTCGCTTTTATTTCTTCCATATCACAAGCTTGTATAAAGCTTATTTTCTCCACACTAATAGATCATACAAATTTAGAGAGCAATTTTTATTGCTTGCAACAATGACAACTTACTTGAGAGATCTTACTCAATCTATAGGTAGATATGGTGGACTCTCATGGCAAAACTGGGTTTAAGGATATTTGGAAGCACATGTAGTATCTCTACTTGGTGCAAAGAATTTGGCTAGCATGAGGAGGAAGGGCAAGCTCAAGATGTTGGGTGATCCATGACAATATAATTTATTTTGGATATGAGAAAACATAACCCATTACATTGTCTTCCTTGTCCAACATCAACTTTTTAGTATGTCATATTTTAATGAGTGCTCACAATCATAAAAGATGTCCAAGATAGTATATTTATGTGTGAAAACCTCTCTTTCTTTATTACTTCCTATTAATTGCAACGATAACCAAAACTATGTTTGTCAACTCTCAACAACTTTTATTCATCATACTCTTTATATGTGAAGTCATTACTGTTCGTAAGATCAATATGATATCTTTATTTATTTTTATTCTTTCTTTTATTCCCTCAATATCATAGCAAGATAACCAAGCCGTCGACTCAAAACTAATCTTTATTATATATAGCTCACGGACTCGATTACATAGAAGGATCATAAAGCAAAACTCAAAACTGGATCATACTGAAACTTCATTCTACTAAATCAAGATATTACCAAAAGGATCGAACTAAGAAAAATGGTAAAGATAGGAGTGTGATGGTGACACGATACCGGGGCACCTCCCCCAAGCTTGGCAGTTGCCAAGGGGAGTGCCCATACCCATGTATTTATGTATCTTTCTTCGGAGGTGGTGATGATGGAGTTGTTGATGATGTAGGTTTTTCTTACATCTTCCAAGGCATAGGCTCACCATCATAGAAAGATGATCGAGTCTCTGGGATCTCAAATCTGCAGCCCAACTCATCCTCTTGAATCTATATTCATACTCACAGTTTTGGTTTTGCAGGTCATAGATCTGGGCTTGGAGGTGCTCGATTTTCTCGTGAAGCTTGAAGATGGTCTCCCCAATGTTCTTGGCATCCAGCTTGTGGTTGTTGGTGAACTCCGCGATCATCATGTGGTTTGCGTCGAGTCCACATTCCACCATCCCATGGCACTTGAAAACTTGTTGCTCCATTGCTTCAAGTCTCGTCTCCACGCTTCTGGTCCTCCTTGGTCCCTCAACATCACAAATGTGCAGCACCCCCTCATGCATCTCAATGGTTTGAGTGTGTTGCAGCACCTCCGTGAGGTAGGGGTTGATGACCCTCTTGAAGAATTTGTCCTTGGGGGTGCTTGAAGATGTCATGGTGACCTAGATCTGTTAGAAAAACAACTAAAAACAAAAATAGGAGATATTTGCGTGGTATGGTGGTCAAAACCTTCGGGAGATTATATAGTGAATTTTTACTTGCCAAAAGAAGTAACATGCAGGAGGCGCACCCAGGGGTAGGGCGCGCCCTCCACCCTCGTGGACACCTCGTGTCCTTCCCGGACTACTTATTATTTTCCTATTTTATTAAATATTTCCAAAACGGAGTAAAATTTCTATTAGAACTGTTTTGGAGTCGGTTTACTTACCATACCACATACCTATTCTTTTTCGGAGTCTGAAACATTCTAGAAAGTGTCCCTTATGTACTCCTCCGGGGTTACAGTGTCAATAACATTGGTTTCAACATTTATGTGATTACCTGAGATATAATGTTTGACTCTTTGACCGTTCACCACCTTCGGATTTGTGCCTTTGAAGTTGTTGATTTTTATGGCACTGGAATGATAGACCTCCTCAATAACGTAAGGACCTTCCCATTTAGAGAGGAGTTTTCCTACAAAAAATCTTAAATGAGAGTTGTATAACAATACATAATCACCTACATTAAACTCACGCTTTTGTATCCTTTTTTCATGCCATCTTTTAACTTTTTCTTTAAACAGTTTGGCATTCTCATAGGCCCGGGTTCTCCACTCATCAAGTGAGCTAATGTCAAATAGTCTCTTCTCATCAGAAAGTTTGAAATCATAATTGAGCTCTTTAATGGCCCAATATGCCTTATGTTCCAGTTCGAGAGGTAAGTGACATGCTTTTCCATAAACCATTTTATACGGAGACATACCCATAGGATTTTTATATGCACTTCTATAGGGCCATAATTCATCATCAAGTTTCTTGGAGCAATTCTTTCTAGATCTATTAACAGTCTTTTGCAAAATTAATTTAAGCTCTCTATTACTCAGTTCTACTTGACCACTAGACTGTGGGTGGTATGGAGATGCAATTCTATGATTATCATCATACTTAGCAAGCATTTTAAGAAAAGCACCATGAATAAAATGTGAACCACCATCAGTCATTAAATATCTACGGACTCCAAACCTCAGAAAAATAACTTCTTTAAGCATCTTAATATAGGTGTTATGATTAGCACTACTAGTTGGAATAGCTTCTACCCACTTAGTAACGTAATCAACATCAACTAAAATATGTGTATACCCATTAGAGGAAGGAAAAGGTCCCATATAATCAAAGCCCCAAACATCAAATGGTTCAATAACAAGTGAATAGTTCATAGGCATTTCTTGAAGTCTACTAATATCACCAATTCTTTGACATTCATAACAAGACAAGACAAACTTACGAGTGTCCTTGAAAAGAGTAGGCCAATAAAAACCAGATTGCAATACCTTATGTGTAGTTCTATCTCCAGCGTGGTGTCCTCCATAAGCCTCAGAGTGACACTTGCGTAGGATCTGTTCTTGTACATGCTCAGGTGCACAATGTCTAATAACACCATCTACTCCTTCTTTATAAAGGTGTGGGTCATCCCAGAAGTAATGTCTTAAATCATATAAAAACATTTTCTTTTGCTGGTATGTGAAACTAGGTGGTATAAATTTAGCAACCATGTAATTAGCATAATCAGCATACCATGGAGCAGTACGAGAAGAATTTATGACAGCTAATTGTTCATCAGGAAAGCTATCATCAATAGGTAGTGGGTCATCAAGAACATTCTCTAACCTAGATAAGTTGTCTGCAACGGGGTTCTCAATACCCTTTCTATCAATAATATGTAAATCAAATTCTTGTAGGAAGAGAACCCATCTAATAAGTCTAGGTTTGGCATCTTTCTTTCCCATAAGATATTTAATAGCAGCATGATCAGTGTGAACAGTTGCTTTAGAATCAACAATATAAGGTCTGAACTTATCACAAGCAAATACAACTGCTAAAAATTCTTTTTTAGTAGTAGCATAATTTCTCTGGGCACTGTCTAGAGTTTTACTAGCATATTGGATAACATTTAATTTTTTTATCAACTCTTTGTCCTAAAACAACACCTACAGCATAATCACTAGCATCACATATAATTTCAAAGGGTAAATTCCAATCAGGTGGATGAACAATAGGTGCAGAAATCAAGGCTTTCTTAAGTATTTCAAATGCTTCTATACAATCATCATCAAAGACAAAAGGAACATCTTTTTGTAAGATATTAGTGAGAGGCCTAGAAATTTTAGAGAAGTCTTTAATGAACCTCCCATAAAAACTGTCATGACCAAGGAAACTTCTTATACCTTTGATATCCTTAGGAGACGGCATCTTTTCAATAGCATCAACTTTAGCTTTATCAACTTCAATACCTCTTTCAGAAATTTTATGCCCGAAGACAATACCTTCATTGACCATAAAGTGGCACTTCTCCCAATTCAAGACAAGATTAGTTTCTTCACATATCTGCAAAACTCGATCAAGGTTGCTTAAGCAATCATCAAAAGAAGTTCCATACACGGAGAAATCATCCATGAAAACCTCAACAATCTTTTCACAAAAGTCATAGAATATAGCAGTCATACATCTTTGAAAGGTAGCAGGTGCATTACATAAACCAAAAGGCATACGTCTGTAAACAAAGGTACCAAAAGGGCAAGTAAAAGTGGACTTTTCCTGATCCTCTTTTGACATAGGTATTTGAGAGAAACCAGAATTACCATCTAGAAAGCACAAATGTGTATGTTTGGATAATCTTTCTAACATTTGATCAATAAAAGGTAAAGGGTAATGATCATTTCTAGTAGCTTTATTTAATTTGCAAAAGTCAATTACCATTCTATAACCTGTAACAATACTTTGTGGGATCAATTCATCTTTATCATTAGGAACAACAATAATACCTCCCTTCTTAGGGACACAATGGACAGGACTTACCCACTAACTATCAGCAACATGATAAATTATACCTACCTCCAGAAGCTTTAGTATTTCATTTCTTACCACTTCTTTCATCTCAGGATTTAACCGTCGTTGGTGATCAACAATCGGTTTAGCGTCTTTCTCCAATTTTATTTTGTGCTGGCATAGAGTGGGACTAATGCCCTTAAGATCATCAAGAGTATATCCAATAGCAGCATGATGCTTCTTCAGAGTTTTCAATAATCTCTCTTCTTCCTGCTCTGAAAGGTTAGCACTAATAATAACAGGATATATCTTCTTTTCATCAAGATAAGCATATTTCATAGTATCAGGTAATGGTTTAAGTGAAGGAAATATGCCCTAGAGGCAATAATAAAGTTGTTATTTATATTTCCTTATATCATGATAAATGTTTATTATTCATGCTAGAATTGTATTAACCGGAAACTTAGTACATGTGTGAATATATAGGCAAACAGAGTGTCACTAGTTTGCCTCTACTTGACTAGCTAGTTGAATCAAAGATGGTTAAGTTTCCTAGCCATAGACATGAGTTGTCATTTGATTAATGGGGTCACATCATTAGAGAATGATGTGATTGACTTGACCCATTCCGTTAGCTTAGCACGATGATCGTTTAGTTTGTTGCTACCGCTTTCTTCATGACTTATACATGTTCCTCTAACTATGAAATTATGCAACTCCCGAATACCGGAGGAACACTTTGTGTGCTACCAAACGTCATAATGTAACTGTGTGATTATAAAGGTGCTCTACAAGTGTCTCTGATGGTACTTGTTGAGTTGGCATAGATCAACATTAGGAGTTGTCACTCCGATTGTCGGAGAGGTATCTCTGGGCCCTCTCGGTAATGCACATCAGTATAAGCCTTCCAAGCAATGTGACTAATGAGTTAGTTGCAGGAAACGAGTAAAGAGACTTGACGGTAACGAGATTAACCTAGGTATTGAGATACCGACGATCGAATCTCGGGCAAGTAACACACCGATGACAAAGGGAACAACGTATGTTGTTATGCGGTTTGACTGATAAAGATCTTTGTAGAATATGTAGGAGCCAATATGAGCATCCAGGTTCCGCTATTTATTATTGACCGGAAATGAGTCTCGGTCATGTCTACATAGTTCTCGAACCCATAGGGTTCGCACGCTTAACGTTCGGTGACGATCGGTATTATGAGTTTACGTGTTTTGATGTACCGAAGGTTGTTTGGAGTCCCGGATGAGAATAGGGACATGACGAGGAGTCTCGAAATGATCGAGCCATAAAGATTGATATATTTGAAGGCTATATTCAGACAACGGAAAGGTTTCGAGTGATGCGGGTATTTTTCGGAATACCGGGGGAATTATAGGAATACGGGAGTACATATGGGCCTTGGTGGACTTTAAGGGAAAAAGACGAGAAGCCACGAGGGCTGGCCACGCACTCCCCATGGGCCTAGTCCAAATTGGACTAGGGGAGGGGTTGCGCCCCCTCTTTCCTTCTCCTCCCCCTCTCCTTCCTTTCCCCTCCTAGTAGGACTAGGAAAGGAGGAATCCTACTCCTACTAGGAGGAGGATTCCTCCCCCCCTTTGGCGCGCCTAGAGAGGCCGGCCGGCCTCTCGTCCCTCCTTTATATACCTGGGGAGGGGGGCACCCTAGAGAACACACAAGTTGATCAGTTGATCTTTTAGCCGTGTGGGGTGCCCCCCTCCACCATAATCCGCATCGGTCATATCGTAGGGGTGCTTAGGCGAAGCCCTGCATCAGTAGCGTCATCATCACCATCATCACGCCGTCGTGCTGACGGAACTCTCCCTAGAATCTCTGTTGGATCAAAGTTCATGGGACATCACCGAGCTGAACATGTGCTGAACTCGGAGGTGTCGTATGTTCGGTACTTGGATCGGTCGGATCGTGAAGACGTACGACTGCATCAACCGCGTTCTCATAACGCTTCCGCTTACGGTCTACGAGGGTACGTAGACGATACTCTCCTCTCTCATTGCTATGCATCACCATGATCTTGCGTGTGCGTAGGAAAATTTTGAAATTACTACGTTCCCCAACAGTGGTGTCATGGCCAGGTTTATGCGTAGATGTTATATGCACGAGTAGAACACAAGTGAGTTGTGGGAGATACAAGTCATACTTCTTACCAGCATGTCATACTTTGGTTCGGTGGTATTGTTGGATGAAGCGGCCTGGACCGACATTACGCGTACGCTTACGCGAGACTGGTTGTACCGACGTGCTATGCACACAGGTGGCTGGCGGGTGTCAGTTTCTCCAACTTTAGTTGAACCAAGTGTGACTACGCCTGGTCCTTGTTGAACGTTAAAACAACACTAACTTGACGAAATATCATTGTGGTTTTTTATGCGTAGGTAAGAACGGTTCTTGCTCAGCCCGTAGCAGCCACATAAAACTTGCAACAACAAAGTAGAGGACGTCTAATTTTTTTTGCAGGGCATGTTGTGATGTGATATGGTCAAGACATGATGAGATATAAATTGTTGTATGAGATGATCATGTTTTTTTGAAGTTATCGACAACTGGCAGAAGCCTTATGGCTGTCTCTTTATTGCATAAGATGCAAGTGCCATGTAACAGTTGGTGAGAAGACCATGTGATGACACATTGATAGAGATCAAGATGATGGAGATCATGGTGTCATGCCGGTGAGAATAGACATCATGACGGTACTTTGGAGATGGAGATCAAAGGCGCAAGATGATCATGGCCATATCATGTCACATATTTTGATTGCATGTGATGTTTATCCTTTATGCATCTTATTTTGCTTAGTTAGAAGATAGCATTATAAGATGATCTCTCACTAAATTTCAAGGTACAAGTGTTCTCCCTGAGTATGCACCATTGCCAAAGTTCGTCGTGCCGAGACACCACGTGATGATCGAGTGTGATAAGCTCTATGTTCACATACAACGGGTGCAAGCCTGTTTTGCACACGCGAAACACTCGGGTTAAACTTGACGAGCCTAACATATGCAGATATGGCCTCGGAACACTAGAGACAGAAAGGTCGAGCGTGAATCATATAGTAGATATGATCAACATAGTGATGTTCACCATTGAAAACTACTCCATCTCATGTGATGATCGGACATGGTTTAGTTGATATGGATCACGTGATCACTTAGATGATTAGAGGGATGTATGTCTAAGTGGGAGTTCTTAAGTAATATGATTAATTGAACTTTAAATTTATCATGAACTTAGTCCTGATAGTATTTGCATATCTATGTTGTAGATCAATAGCTTGCGTATAGCTTCCCCATTTTATTTATGATATGTTCCTAGAGAAAACTATGTTGAAAGATGTTAGTAGCAATGATGCGGACTATCTCCGTGATCTGAGGATTATCCTCATTGCTGCACAGAAGAATTAAGTCCTTGATGCACCGCTAGGTGACGGACCTATTGCAGGAGCAGATACAGACGTTATGAACGTTTGGTAAAGCTCGGTATGATGACTACTTGATAGTTTAGTGCACCATGCTTTATGGCTTAGAACCGGGACTTCAATGATGTTTTGAACGTCATGGAGCATATGAGGTGTTCCAGGAGTTGAAGTTAATATTTCAAGCAAATGCCCGGATTGAGAGATATGAAGTCTCCAATAAGTTCTACAGCTGCAAGATGGAGGAGAGTAGTTCTGTCAGTGAACATATACTCAGAATGTTTGGGTACCACAACCACTTGACTCAACTCAGAGTTAATCTTCCTGATGATAGTGTCATTGACAGAGTTCTTCAATCATTGCCACCAAGCTACCAGAGCTTTGTGGTGAACTATAATATGCAAGGGATGAATAAGACGATTCCAGAGCTCTTCGCAATGCTAAAGGCTACAGAAGTGTGAAATCAAGAAGGAGGATCAAGTGTTGAAGGTCAACAAGACCACCAGTTTCAAGAAAAAAGGTAAAGGGAAGAAGGGGAACTTCAAGAAGAACGGCAAGCAAGTTGCTGCTCAAGTGAAGAAACCCAAGTCTAGACCCAAGCCTAAAACTGAGTGCTTCTACTGCAAAGCAAATGGTCACTAGAAGTGGAACTGCCCTAGATACTTGGCGGATAAGAAGGATGGGAAAGTGAACAATGGTATATTTGATATACATGTTATTGATGTGTACTTTACTAGTGTTTATAGCAAACCCCTCGGTATTTGATACTAGTTCAGTTGCTAAGTGTAGTAACTCAAAACGGGAGTTGCAAAAAAAACAAAGACTAGTTGAGGACGAGGTGACGATGTGTGTTGGAAATGATTCCAAGGTTGATAATATCACCATCGCACACTACCTTTACCTTCGAGATTAGTGTTGAACCTAAAATAAATGTTATTTGGTGTTTGCGTTGAGCATCATATGATTGGATCATGTTTATTGCAATACGGTTATTCATTTAAGTCAAAGAATAATTGTTATTCTGTTTGCATGAATAAAACCTTCTGTGGTCATACACCCAAGGTGAATGGTTTATTGAATCTCGATCGTAGTGATACACATATTCATAATATTGAAGCCAAAAGATGCAAAGTTAATAATGATAGTGCAACCTATTTGTGGCACTGCCGTTTAGGTCATATTGGTGTAAAGCGCATGAAGAAACTCCATGCCGATGGGCTTTTGGAATCACTTGATTATGAATCACTTAATGCTTGCAAACCATGCCTCATGGGCAAGATGATTAAGACTCCGTTCTCCTAAACAACGGAGCGAGAAACTAACTTATTGGAAATAATACATACTGATGTATGCGGTCCAATGAGTGTTGAGGCTCGCGGTGGGTATCATTATTTTCTGACCTTCACAGATGATTTGAGCAGATATGGGTATATCTACTAGATGAAACATAAGTCTGAAACATTTGAAAAGTTCAAAGAATTTCAGAGTGAAGTGGAAAATCATCGTAAACAAAAATAAAGTTTCTACGATCTAATCGTGGAGACGAATATTTGAGTTACGAGTTTGGTCGTCAACTAAAACAATGTGGAATAGTTTCACAAATTCATGCCACATGGAACGCCATAGCATAATGGTGTGTCCGAATGTCATAACCGTACTTTATTGGATATTGTGCAATCTATGATGTCTCTTACCGATTTACCACTATCGTTTTGGGGTTATGCATTAGAGACAACTACATTCACGTTAAATAGGGCACCGTCTAATCCATTGAGACGACACCGTATGAACTATGGTTTGGATAGAAACCTAAGCTGTCGTTTCTTAAAGTTTGGGGTTGTGATGCTTATGTGAAAAAGTTTCAGCCTGATAAGCTCTAACCCAAATCGGAAAAGTGCGTTTTCATAAGATACCCAAAAGAAACTGTTGGGTACACCTTCCATCACAGATCCGAAAGGCAAGATCTTTGTTGCTAAGAGTGGATCCTTTCTAGAGAAGAAGTTTCTCTCGAAAGATGTGAGTGGGAGGAATGTAGAACTTGATGAGGTAATTGTACCTTCTCCCGAATTGGAAAGTAGTTCATCACAGAAATCAGTTCTAGTGATTTCTATGCCAATTAGTGAGGAAGCTAATGATGATGATCATGAAACTTCAGATCAGGTTACTACCGATCCTCGTAGGACAACCAGAGTATGGTCCGCACCAGAGTGGTATGGTAATCCTTTCTGGAAATCATGTTACTAGACCATGATGAACCTACGAACTATGAGGAAGCGATGATGAGCCCAGATTCCGCAGAATGGCTTAAGGTCATGAAATCTGAGATGGGATCCATGTATAAAGAACAAAGTATGGACTTTGATTGACTTCCCCAATGATTGGCGAGCCATTGAGAATAAATGGATCTTCAAGAGGAAGACGTACGCTGATAGTAGTGTTGCTATCTACAAAGCTTGAATTGTCGCAAAAAGGTTTTTGACAAGTTCAAGGTGTTGACTAAAATGAGATTTTCTCACTCATATCGATGCTTAAAAGTCTGTCTGAATCATGTTAGCAGTTGCCGCATTTTATGAAATCTAGCAAATGGATGTCAAAACTACATTCCTTAATGGATATCTTAAAGAAGAGTTGTATATGGTGCAACCAGAAGGTTTTGTCGATCCAAAAGGTGTTAACAAAGTGTGCAAGATCCAGCGATTCATTTATGGACTAGTGCAAGCCTCTCGGAGTTGGAATATACGCTTTGATAGGGTGATCAAAGCATATGGTTTTATACAGACTTGCGGTGAAGCTTGTATTTACAAAGAAAGTGAGTGGGAGCACTACAACATTTCTGATAAGTATATGTGAATGACATATTGTTGATTAGAAATAATTTAAAATTTTCTGGAAAGCATAAAGGAATGCTTGAAAGGAGTTTTTCAAAGAAAGACCTAGATAAAGCTACTTACATATTGAGCATCAAGACCTATAGAGATAGATTAAGACGCTTAATATATTTTCAATGAGTACATACCTTGACAAGATTTTGAAGTAGTTCAAAATGGAAAAGTCAAAGAAGGAGTTCTTTCCTGTGTTGCAAGGTGTGAAGTTGAGTAAAGACTCAAAACCCGACCACGACAGAAAATAGAAAGAGAATGAAAAGTCATTCCCTATGCCTCAGTCATAGGTTCTATAAATATGCTATGCTGTGTACCAAACATATTGTGTACCTCACCATAAGTTTGGCAAGAGGGTACAATAGTGATCCAGGAGTGGATCACTGGACAGCGATAAAAAAATCCTTTGTGGAATAAGGAAATGTTTCTTGATTATAGAGGTGACAAAGAGTTCGTTGTAAAGAGTTACGTCGATGCAAGCTTTGACACCGATTTGGATGACTCTAAGTCTCAATATAGATACATATCGAAAGTGGGAGCAATTAGCTAGAGTAGCTCCATGCAAAGCATTGTAGACATAGAAAATTTTCAAAATACATATGGCTCTGAATGTGGCAAACCCGTTGACTAAATTTCTCTCACAAGCAAAACATGATCACTCTTTGGGTGTTAATCACATAGAGATGTGAACTAGATAATTGACTCTAGTAAACCCTTTGGGTGTTAGTCACATGGAGATGTGAACTAATCCAAGATGTGAACTATTGGTGTTAAATCACATGACGATGTGAACTAGATTATTGACTCTAGTGCAAGTGGGATACTAAAGGAAATATGCCCTAGAGGCAACAATAAAGTTGTTATTTATATTTCCTTATATCATGATAAATGCTTATTATTCATGCTAGAATTGTATTAACCGGAAACTTATTATATGTGTGAATACATAGGCAAACGGAGTGTCACTAGTTTGCCTCTACTTGACTAGCTCATTGAATCAAAGATGGTTAAGTTTCCTAGCCATAGACATGAGTTGTCATTTGATTAACGGGATCACATCATTAGAGAATGATGTGATTGACTTGACCCATTCCGTTAGCTTAGTACGATGATCGTTTAGTTTGTTGCTACCGCTTTCTTCATGACTTATACATGTTCCTCTGACTATGAGATTATGCAACTCCCGAATACCGAAGGAACACTTTGTGTGCTACCAAACGTCACAACGTAACTGGGTGATTATAAACGTGCTCTACAAGTGTCTCCGATGGTACTTATTGAGTTGGCATAGATCAAGATTAGGATTTGTCACTCCGATTGTCGGAGAGGTATCTCTAGGCCCTCTCGGTAATGCACATCAGTATAAGCCTTGCAAGCAATGTGACTAATGAGTTAGTTGTAGGATGATGCATTACGGAACGAGTAAAGAGACTTTCCGGTAACGAGATTGAACTAGGTATTGAGATACCGACGATCGAATCTCGGACAAGTAACATACCGATGACAAAGGGAACAACGTATGTTGTTATGCGGTTTGACCGATAAAGATCTTCGTAGAATATGTAGGAGCCAATATGAGCATCCAGGTTCCGATATTGCTTATTGACCGGAAATGAGTCTCGGTCATGTCTACATAGTTCTCGAACCCGTAGGGTCCGCACGCTTAACGTTCGGTGACGATCGGTATTACGAGTTTATGTGTTTTGATGTACTGAAGGTTGTTCGGAGTCCCAGATGAGATCAGGGACATGACAAGGAGTCTTGAAATGATCGAGCCGTAAAGATCAATATATTGGAAGGCTATATTCGGACATCAGAAAGGTTCCGAGTGATCCGGGTATTTTTTGGAGTACTGGGGGAGTTACGGGAATACGGGAGTACATATGGGCCTTAGTGGGCTTTAAGGGAAAAGGAGGAGAAGCCACGAGGGCTAGCCGCGCCCCCCATGGGCCTAGTCCTAATTGGACTAGGGGAGGGGTTGCGTCCCCTCTTTTCTTCTCCTCCCCATCTCCTTCCTTTCCCCTCCTAGTAGGACTAGGAAAGGAGGAATCCTAGTCCTACTAGGAGGAGGATTCCTCCCCCCCTTTGGCGCGCCTAGAGAGGCCGGCCGGCCTCCCCTCCCTCCTTTATATACATGGGGAGAGGGGCACCCTAGAGAACACATAAGTTG
Source organism: Triticum aestivum (assembly GCF_018294505.1). NCBI lineage: Eukaryota > Viridiplantae > Streptophyta > Magnoliopsida > Poales > Poaceae > Triticum > Triticum aestivum. The sequence continues at coordinate 482,190,264 of NC_057797.1, forward strand.
ATCAGTTGATCTTTTTAGCCGTGTGCGGTGCCCCCTCCACCATAATCCACCTCGGTCATAACATAGCGGTGCTTAGGCGGAGCCCTGCGTCGGTAGCATCATCATCACCGCTCTCCCTCGAAGCTCTGTTGGATCGTAGTACGTGGGACGCCACCGAGCTAAACATGTGCTGAACTCGAAGGTGTCGTACATTCGGTACTTGGATCGGTCGGATCGTGAAGACGTACGACTACATCAACCGTGTTCTCATAACACTTCCGCTTACGGTCTACGAGGGTACTTAGATGATACTCTCCCCTCTCATTGCTATGCATCACCATGATCTTGCGTGTGCGTAGGAAAATTTTGAAATTACTATGTTCCCCAACATTAAGCTCAAACACGGGGTCACCCTTGGGTTGAGGAGGATCCCATAAAATTTCAACAGGCAAGTTGTGTTTCAAAATAGGTCCCTGTTTAAAGAATACTTCTTCGATTTCCCTTCTTTCATTCATAAACATATCATTTTCATGGTCTAGCAAATATTGTTCTAAAGGATCATTAGGAGGCACGGAAATAGAAGCAAGACCAATAATTTCATCTTTACTAGGCAATTCTTTATCACGGGATTGCCTAAGAAATTTAGCAAAATTAAAATCATGAGACATATCCCCTAAACCAATAGAAACAATATCCTTTTTGCAGTCTATCTTGGCATTAATAGTATTCAAGATGGGTCTACCAAATATAATGGGACAAAAGTCATCTTGTGGGGAACGAAGAACAAGAAAATCAGTAGGATATTTAACTTTCACACACAAGACTTCAACATCTCTAACAATCCCAACTAGTGAAATAGTATCATTATTGGCAAGCTTAATTGTAACATCAATATCTTCTATCTCAGCAGGTGCAGTATCATGCATAATTTCTTTGTATAAGGAATGAGTTATTGCACTCGCACTAGCACCCATATCACATAAGCCATGATAACAATGATCTCCTATTTTAACAAAAACAACAGGCTGGCCAACAACAGGTCTATGTTTATCTTTAGTATCGGGTCTAGCAATTCTAGCAGCTTCATTACAGAAGTAAATAACATGCCCATCAATATTATCGACCAAGAGATCTTTAACCATAGCAATACTAGGTTCAACTTTAATTTCCTCAGGGGGTGTAGGTGTTCTAGTATAACTCTTACGAACCACGGTTGAAGCTTTAGCATGATCCTTTATTCTAACGGGGAAAGGTGGTTTCTCAATATAAGTAGTAGGAACAATAGGATCAGCATTTTAAGTAATAGTTGCTTCTTCAACTTTAATAGGTTCTACTACTTTGACTTCAATGGGAGGTTGATATTTAAACCACTTCTCCTTAGGGAGATCAACATGAGTAGCAAAAGATCCACATAAAGAAGCTACTATCTCAGAGTCAAGTCCATATTTAATGCTAAAATCACGAAAAGCATCAGTATCCATAAAGATTTAACACAATCAAACTTAAGGTTTATACCTGACTCCTTACCTTCGTCGAGTTCCCAATCTTCAAAGTTGTGTTTAATTCTTTCCAATAAATCCCATTTGAATTCAATATCCTTCTTCATATAGGAACCAGTACAATAATTTCTCTTGAGAGCTCATGATTGGGGAATGAATATAACATTGACTTAAGCCTCCCCAAGCTTGAGCGATACTTTCTCCTTTGCGAGGTCAAAAATTATCTATATAATTACGATCACGATGAACTAGATGTAGACGATAAAACTTCTGATGAAATTCCAATTTCAATCGGTTGTAGTTCCATGATCCAATATCATCACATAGCCCAAACCATGTCAATGCCTTTCCCTTCAAAGATAAAGGGAAGACCTTCTTTTTGATAACATCCTCGGGCATACCTGCAAGCTTAAATAATCCACAAACTTCATCCACATAGATTAGGTGCATATCGGGATGTAATGTTCCATCTCCTGTAAAAGGATTAGCTAGAAGTTTCTCTATCATACCGGAAGGAATTTCTAAACTTTTTCAGTAGGTTCAGTAGGTTGAGGAGCAACTCTTTGCTCTACTGGTCGGGGTGAAGATACCCCGAACAAGCCCCTCAAAGGATTATTTTCCATAGTAACAAGTGACAGTAAATTTCAGCACACTATATAAAATTTTCCTTACCAAATTCCACCTACCAAAGGCGCTTCACTTCTCGGCAATGGCGCCAGAAAGGAGTCTTGATGACCCAGAAGTATAGGGGATCTATCATAGTCCTTTCGATAAGTAAGAGTGTCGAAACCAACGAGGAGCAGAAGGAAATGACAAGCAATTTTCAGTAAGGTATTCTCTGCAAGCACTGAAATTATCGGTAACAGATAGTTTTGTGATAAGGTATTTCGTAACGGGTAATGTCGTGGGAACGATTCTGACAGTAAGAGAGGGGTAGGATAAAGGAGCATGATCTATCGAGATGCATATGGGTGACACGGTGGTTTTATCGAGTTCGGGCCTCTCGCGATGGAGATAACAACCCTACGTCTCGTGCTCCGGAGAGGCTTTGTTTTATCTTAGTATGTATCCAGAGATTACAATGAGAGGAGAACGGATCCCCATAGTCCTGAGACTAATGGTCAAAAGAGAGAGAGATGGAAGCCCAGCGCCCCTTAGTCTAGCGGTGGGGGTGGCTTATATAGAGTGCGCCACCCCCTCACCTCCTATGTTACAAGGTGGGGGCGTTAATGCCATAACTCAGCCTACTACTAAGATGATGCTTCGCATGCCTTGCCGACTGCTGGTCTGCGCATATCCGAGTGAGTTACACGGCCGAGTGGAATGAGTTCGTCGAGTGGAGTGACGTGCTCCGTGTGGTTGATGCCGTCCGAGTGACTTTCAAGTTGCGGTACATCTGGACGGCGATCTGGCCCAGGGGCCCAGTACAAAGTGTACGATGCCCATGGGTAGGGTCTTTAGGTCAGGCCTGTTACCCTACCCCCAATACATGTCCTCGTCATTAGCCCCCGAAACGGTCGAGGTTGAGCGGGTCAAGTCGAGGTGAATTCTTAGATGAGTCGAGTGCTACGGAGGCACTTATGAACTCCCTTTAGTCACCCGCCGGTCTTATCTCCGCATGTTGCCTTGACGGATTCTGGACTGCATGGTGTCCGAGTGAAATGAGCTCAAACGGGTCCGCGGAGGAGCGTTAAACTCACCTTATAGCAATTTTTGGGGAGTGATTTGGAGCTGGTCCTGCATCGAGTAATTGATTAGTCGGAATTTCTTCACGCGTGGAACGTGTCTTTTTTGTTGTTTGGCCGTCACTCGGACCGGGCGGACCGTTCCGAGTGGATACCATTCCAGTGGGGGCACGCTGAGTGCACCCACTGGGTGTAGTCCCCGAGATTGTCGTCGACTGCGGGTAGTCGGTGGGAGTCTTAGAGCCTATCTTTTTTGTTGTTGTTCATCACTCGGACTGGTCAGGCCGTACCGAGTGGAGATTACTCCAGTGGGGGCACGCTGAGTGCACCCACTGGGTGTAGTCCCTGAGACCGCCGTCGACTGTGGGCAGTCGGCGGGGGTCTGAGAGAACTAAAAATCTTCTTAGCTGGTATTGATCGAACTTGTTCTTCTCTGACTCTGAGGTCAAGTAATTCTGGATCTTGTTTTGCATCGAGCAAAATGTTTCTTTATGAGTTCTCTTCCAGTGGGGGCACGCTGAGTGCACCCACTGGGTGTAGTCCCCGAGCCTCTGTCGCACTAGATGAGTCGGGCAGAGGGTTCAAGTCTCCTGGTAAACCTCCATGCAGTCGACACGGTGAATATCTTTTATTCTGAAATTGAGTCAATCAGATGCATCTTCAGGCGCTTGACATGGAAAGTAAGCTCAGCCTGGAGCTAAGTCAGTCGAACTGATCTTCATGCACTCGGCATGGAATAAATTCAGCCTGGAACTCGGTCAAGCAGCTGAATCTTTGTGCTCTCGGCATGATGAATGAATTCGGCTTTGAAATTGCCGACTGTAGAAAAAAGCTGGACACTCCAGGGAGTAATCGTTCCAGTAATACTTCTTATAACCATTAGATTTTGCGTGAAAGAGGTGTTTGTCCGAGTAGACGTGCTTCCCAACTGATCGGGGTATGTTGACTGCAAGGAAAAACTCGGTGGCACTCGTATTTCTCCCGAAGGAGATAGGCTAGTGGTCTGACATGGACGTGCCATGAAATCCGAGTGGCGAGGCTAGTGTGTGGGCTGACTATCCTGAGAGACACCACTCATTATCCTGGGGGAACACTAGCACATGCCATCTCTCAGTCCAAGTTTGTGAGACTGAGGCCTTGGAGACTAGGATAAGGGCCAAGTGTATTCGTAGAGAACCGCCATTTTCACCCTTTTGCAGTCCTTAAGATGACTTCAAGAAATGATTTGGGCGATCGTCCGAGTGGACAGTACTACCCTTATAGATGTTCGGCAGAACGAGCATGTATGGTCAGAAAGATATTCCTGATGTGGTCAATGGGTTGATCGAATGGGTGTAACCCCTGAGGGCAGCATGGCCAACGGCTATGCGTAGCCCCCGAGTGATGCTCGAAAGAGGTAAGCTTGCTACAAAGTGTGATATGAGGTTTGATCATATGAGTAACTTAGTCGTTCCCGTGCTGGGGGTGTAGAGGTAAAGACATGCCCAACTGATGGTGACGCGCGAGGTGGCTAAGGGGCGATGATGTGTACAATCGAGTGACGACGCGCGGGCCGGTCGAGTGGTGAAGACATGCACAACCGAGTGGCGACGCGCGGAGTGGCCGAGTCATGATGTGCGAGGTGGTCGAATGATGAAGACATGCACAACTGAGTGGCAACGTGCGGGGCGGCCGAGTGGTGAAGATGTGCACAAACGAGTGGCGACGCGTGAGGCGGCCGAATGAGGATGCACGAGGTGTCCGAGTGAAGGACTACGTGTCCAGCCAAGTGGCGACGCACGGGGCGGCTGTGTGGCGAAGGCATGCACAACCGAGAGGCGATGCGCGGAGCGGCCAAGTGGTGAAGACGTGCACAACCGAGTGGCGACGTGCGGGACGGCCGAGTGAGGATGCGCGAGGTGTCCAAGTGAAGGACCACGTGTCCAGCCAAGTGGTGACGTGCGGGGCGGCCGTGTGGCGAAGGCATGCACAACCGAGAGGCGACGCGCGGTGCGGCCAAGTGGTGAAGACATGCACAACCGAGTGGCGACGTGCGGGACGGTCGAGTGAGGATGCATGAGGTGGCCGAGTGAAGGATTACGTGTCCAGTCAACGGGTGATGCGCGGGGCGGCCGTGTGGTGAAGGCATGCACAACCGAGAGGCGATGCGCGGAGCGACCAAGCGGTGAAGACGTGCGCAACCGAGTGGCGACGCGCGGGACGGCCGAGTGAAGATACGTGAGGTGGCCGAGTGAAGGACTACGTGTCCAGCCAAGTGGGTGAAATTGTCTTCGAAGGAGTTAGCTAGATGCTTTCGAAGTTAATGTAGCGACGAGGTTGATGTAGCGTGGTTGCGACGCAACAAGACCGGCGTGACAACTGAGTCTGAGTAGGAATAAAGATGGCGCGCAGAGCGTCTGGGTAATTATAAAACTTGTCAAGGTGGTGGGTCGAATGCACTTGTTGAAGTGAAGGATCTAACTGGTGATGAAGCACTCGACCACTCAGGAGAGTGGCATTCCAAATGAGTTGCAGCCCCCGAGTGTGGCGTAGCTCCCGAGCGTACTACAGGCTTCAACAACGGACATGTCGGAATACGGGAAATATAGTGTTGAATGGATAATTTGTAATTCATCGAGTCGGACTCGGGTAAGGATGAGGAGAAATTTCCGAGTGATACTCAAAAGAGGCAAACTTGCAAAAAGAGTGACGTGTGAAGTTTAATTATAAAAGGGACTTATCTGCCTCATGCCTGACGAGGTCTATATTATCGATGAAGACGATTCCACAGAGGGGTTGGCCGGATGTGTTTGAAGCCAACAGAGCGACAAGGTCAGTGTTGTGGTGCGCTAGGACCAGTATGGTGGTCGAGTCCGAGCAGCGATGAAGTTGGCGCATAGGGCCGTTGAGTGATCGCGTAACTTGTGTAAAAAATGGCACAAGTCAACAAAATAATTTCTTGAGGAAATTTGATGTGTGCTGAAATGATTTGTGTGAATAACACCCATAGACACCCGCTGGGAGTGCAAGGGGCTTGCTGGTTAACCAGCAAGAGTCTAAAAGAGCGAAGGATTCGTTCGAACTTGTCGAAGCGAGAGATCCTACTGAACTCGTTGGAATACCGGCTAAAATAAAATGGAAGTGTAGTGTTTCGACTGAGTTGCAGCCCCGGAGGACCGATGCAAACTCGAAATGAAGAACGACACATGGTGTTCGTGAATGATGTGTGCGAAAAATGGAAGTTGGACTCGGGAGTCACATAACCAGTACTAAGCAAGTATGTGAAAATAAACAGCCGAGCGTAGAGGTATACTCGATGGCGTGGCCTCCGAGTGAACGTGATGTGTGAATTACGGGATACTTGGGAAGACGGAAATAACAGAATGTAAAATGACTTAGCTGTCTGAAGGCGCGCGAGTGGCCGAGTGGTGATGAGGCGACCAACCGAGTGGCTACGCGCGGGGCAGCCGAGTGGTGATGAGGCGATGGTGACAGCCGACCTTCGTCTCGGTGTCCTTGCGGATAGGGATGGAGCGCACATTATACTTGTGATGCAGCTCCTTGAATTAGAGGTTTGCTCTTGTCTCAGTCGGATTTTGACTACTTAGGCGAGTCCTTGGACTGCAGCTAAGCCTCCGAGTGGGAGGCTTGCTCTCTACTCGGTAGGATTTTTTCAAACTTAGGCGAGTACTGGACTGCAGCTAAGCCCCCGAGTGGGAGGTTTGCTCTCCACTCGGTAGGATTTTTTCAAACTTAGGCGAGTACTGGACTGCAGCTAAGCCCCCAAGTGGGAGGTTTGCTCTCCACTCGGTAGGATTTTTTTTAAACTTAGGCGAGTACCGGACTGCAGCTAAGCCCCCGAGTGAGAGGTTTGCTCTCCACTCGGTAGGATTTCTTGAACTTAGGCGAAATAGATTCGCAGCTACGTCACCACTGGGGGATTTTGGCGATGGCGACGCGCGGGGCGGCCGAGTGGTGATGAGGTGACCAACCGATCGCGACACGCGGAGCGACCGAGTGTTATGAGGTGACCAACCGATGGCGATGCGCGGGGCGGCCGAGTGGTTATGAGGTGACCAACCGATGGGGACGCGCGGGGCGGCCGAGTGGTTATGAGGTGACCAACCGATGGGGACGCGCGGGGCGGCCGAGTGGTTATGAGGTGACCAACCGAGTGGCGACGCGCGGGGCGGCCGAGTGGTTATGAGGTGACCAACCGAGTGGCGACGCGCGGGGCGGCCGAGTGGTGATGAGGTTACCAACCGAGTGGCGACGCGCGGGACGGCCGAGTGGTTATGAGGTGACCAACCGAGTGGCGACGCGCGGGGCGGCCGAGCGGTTATGAGGTGACCAACCGAGTGGCGACGCGCGGGGCGGCCGAGTGGTGATGAGGTGACCAACCGATGACGACGCGCGGGGCGGTCGAGTGGTTATGAGGTGACCAACCGAGTGGCGACGCGCGGGGCGGCCGAGTGGTTATGAGGTGACCAACCGAGTGGTGACGCGCGGGGCGGCCGAGTGGTTATGAGGTGACCAACCGAGTGGCGACGAGCGGGGCGGCCGAGTGAAGTAGACTTGTCCCACGGACTGACGATGCGCGGGGCATCCGAGTGTAGTAGACGCGTCCTGTGGAGTGATGATGTGCGGGGCGTCTGGGTAATGTGGATGCGTCCCGCGAAATGACGACGCACGGGGCATCCGAATGACAACAACGCGCGGGCGGTCGAGTGTCTCATCGAGCGGCGACACACGGAGCAGTCGAGTCTGTTAAGATGACGAAGATGTGTCCAACAGAGTGACGGCGTGCAGGCGGCCAAGTCACTCCATATTAGCGGTCTGGACGCAAATTTCATCTGAGTTAATCTGCATATGATATTAGTCGCTCGAAACAAAATGTTCGTGTGAGTAAACTGCTGTCCGAGGGCCATGACGGACGAGTGACCCTGCAGGTTAGTAGCCACGAATATTGTTTTGCTGAACTAAAGTGTCCCTGCACAGATGCTATTTTGCAAGGATTAAAGACCATGGATGATTGTGCATGCATGCACAAATTTAATCAGCGTGAAAAACGAAAGGTACGCAATTAAGCCATTAAATTGAGGAAGAAGCGGAGGCAATCAATCACTTTAACTAGGTAACGGAATCCTTGCCTAATTGGCCACTTCATGAGATATTTAAGAAATGGTAACTGGCACATGGCACGCAATTGGGTTAAGTGCATTTGCCAATTGAGTGCATGCACGCACTAGCACAATCATACGGGAGTGTATGGATGCATGCAAGGAGCATTAAACGGCTGTGGTAATTGGTGCTGGAAACCCTCATTTAATGGGCGTTTAATCAGGCGATTAATTTGAGGAAACTACCAGGCCACTTTACGAAGGATTAAGAGGGCCACGTTATGCGTATGGGGTAGGAGGCTACGTACCATCCGATGTAAACGACGCAGATGAAGAAGACCCAGGCGGCCGGGTGGCTCGTGCTGCCGGTGATGCAAGCGAGGGCCGGCAAGCGCGTCTTGAGGCGGCCCCGAGCGTGCCGCGGGGCGGCCCCGACGAGCGTGTCGCAAGGCGGGCGATCGCGGCGATCGGCAGACGAGCATGTCTCAGGGCAGGCGTGCGTGGCTTGAGGCCTGTGAGCATGACTCGGGCCGACGAGCACGGCACAACACTTCACTGCTCCGGGAATCAGACGGGTCCGATCCCTTCGCCTCCTCGACCGCGCCGCATGCGAGGCGGTCGTGCATGAAGCAGCAGCAACAGCGTTCACGGACAACGTCGAAGACGACGGGACGGACCACATCGGTGACCGTGTGTAGGAGCTCAACGACGGTGCCAGACGCAAGGCCGGTGAGGACGAGGATGGATCGCGTCGATGGCCGATTTTGCGGTCACCGTTGATGATTATCTCGGAAGAAGGCAAGAAATATGGGAAACGAGTTGTTCTTTTCTCTTCTTCTCTGCTTCATGATATGCATGGGTGCGTCTGATCCTACAGGAGGAAAAAACAAACCTGTTGTTAGACAATTTATTGTAAAAAGAGTAGATGGAATGGATACTTCCTTGATCCTTTTGTTTGTATGAATGTTGCAATCGCCAGAACTTCATCGGCCAATTTCTCCGGCAATGGTCGTTGATCCGCTGCGGAAGATTGAAGAAAGAACCATTTGCACCATGGCTTGATAGACGCCAAGCCCCACGGTGGGCGCCAACTGTCGTGGGAATGATTCCGACAGTAAGAGAGGGGTAGGATAAAGGAGCATGATCTATCGAGATGCATATGGGTGACACGGTGGTTTTATCGAGTTCGGGCCTCTCGCGATGGAGATAACAACCCTACGTCTCGTGCTCCGGAGAGGCTTTGTTTTATCTTAGTATGTATCCAGAGATTACAATGAGAGGAGAACGGATCCCCGTAGTCCTGAGACTAATGGTCAAAAAAGAGAGAGATGGAAGCCCAGCGCCCCTTAGTCTAGCGGTTGGGGTGGCTTATATAGAGTGCGCCACCCCCTCACCTCCTATGTTACAAAATGGGGGCGTTAATGCCATAACTCAGCCTACTACTAAGATGATGCTTCGCGTGCCTTGTCGACTGCTGGTCTGCGCATATCCGAGTGAGTTACACGGCCGAGTGGAATGAGTTCGTCGAGTGGAGTGACGTGCTCCGTGTGGTTGATGCCGTCCGAGTGACTTTCAAGTTGCGGTACATCTGGACGGCGATCTGGCCCAGGGGCCCAGTACAAAGTGTATGGTGCCCATGGGTAGGGTCTTTAGGTCAGGCCTATTACCCTATCCCCAATACATGTCCTCGTCAGGTAACAAGTAACAAAAGTAAACAAGGTGCAGAAAGGTGTCCCAATCCTTTTTGTAGCAAAGGACAAGCCTGGACAAACTCTTATATAAAGGTAAGCGCTCCCGAGGACACATGGGAATTATCGTCAAGCTAGTTTTCATCATGATCATATGATTCGCGTTCGTTACTTTGATAATTTGATATGTGGGTGGACCGGTGCTTGGGTACTGCCCTTCTTTGGACAAGCATCCCACTTATGATTAACCCCCCTCACAAGCATCCACAACTACGAAAGAAGAATTAAGGTAAACCTAACCGTAGCATGAAACATATGGATCCAAATCAGCCCCTTACGAAGCAATGCATAAAGTAGGGTTTAAACTTCTGTCACGCTAGCAACCCATCATCTAATTATTACTTCCCAATGCCTTACCCTAGGCCCAAACAATGGTGAAGTGGCATGTAGTCGACGTTCACATAACACCGCTAGAGGAAAGTCAACATGCATCTCATCAAAATATCGAACGAATAGCAAATTCACATGACTAGTTATAGCAAGACTTCTCCCATGTCCTCAGGAACAAATGTAACTACTCACAAATCATATTCATGTTCATAATCAGAGGGGTATTAATGTGCATAAAGGATCTGAACATATTATCTTCCACCGAATAAACCAACTAGCATCAACTACAAAGAGTAATCAACACTATAGCAACCCACAAGTACCAATCTGAGGTTGTGAGACAAAGATTAGATACAAGAGATGAACTAGGGTTTGAGAGGAGATTGTGCTGGTGAAGATGTTGATGGAGATTGACCCCCTCCCGATGAGAGGATGGACGGTGATGACGATGGTGACAATTTCCCCCTCCCGGAGGGATGTTTCCCCGGTAGAACAGCTCTGCTGGATCCCTAGATTGGTTCCGCCAAGGTTCCGCCTCGAGATGGCGGCGCTTCATCCCGAAAGCTTCCTTCTGATTTTTTTCAGGGCAAAAGACACCTTATACCAGAAGATGGGCATCGGAGGCCTGCCAGGTAGCCCACGAGGCAGGGGGCGCGCCCAGGGGGTAGGGCGCGCCCTCCACCCTCGTGGACAGCCGGTGGGCCCCCTTTGGTGCTTTCTTCGCCCAATATTTTTAATATATTCCAAAACTGACTTTCATGAAGTTTCAGGACTTTTGGAGTTACATATAATAGGTCTCTAATATTTGCTCCTTTTCCAGTCCAGGATTCCAGCTGCTCACATTCTCCCTCTTCATGTAAACCCTGGAAAATAAGAGATAAAAGACATAAGTATTGTGACATAGTGTGTAATAACATCCCATAATGCAATAAGTATCGATATAAAAGCATGATGCAAAATGGACGTATCAGCGCCCCGCCCTCGGCGATTCGAGAGGAACGCGGCGATACTCGAGGGAAGCCCCACAGCCCGTGCGGGGACATGAAGCCTTCTGAGTCCTCGTCGCCTCAGGACGACGTTCCTGAGGGCTCCGTCCCCATGACGACCAACGCGACCCTCAAGCCTTGCACACCTGGCGTGGAGCAAGACTCCGCCGACGCTCCGCGCCTCGTGGAACACCCGGTGTACTTCGTCGGCATGATGGTCAGGGACGCGTGCGCGCGTTATCCTATGCGGCAGAAGCTCCTCCTCACACTCCCGATCGCCTTGAGGAAGCTGCGCCACTATTTCCAGGGCCACCCCATGAAATTCGTATCTGCATACCCCATAGAGAGGATATTGCACAGCCCTAATGCTGCTGGCAGGGTCACCGAATGGAACATCGAGCTACAGGCCTTCCAGTTGGAGTTCAGCACGAGCAGGGTAATCAAGGGAGCGGTGCTCACCGAGTTTGTGGCAGAATGGATAGACGTGTGCGACCAAGAGCTGCACGAGGATCGGTCCTTGGTGCCGGGCGACAAGGCGCCCGATGGCTGGGTCGTGCACTTTGATGGGGCCTTCGCGCGGCGAGGCGTGGGAGCCAGGTCATGCTCGTCTCCCTGACCAACGATAAGCTCTACTACGCCATCCAGCTATGCTTTCAATGGGGTGAGAAGGTCTCCAACAACATCGCGGAGTATGAGGGCTTGATCGTTGGCTCAAAGTCACGGCTGCCCTAGGGGTCAAGCGCCGAACCATCGAGGGCGACTCCCAGCTCCTGGTCAGCTTCTCCAACAAGGAGTGCAAGCCAAAGGACGGGTACATGGCGGCATACCTGGAGGAGGTACATAAACTCGAGAAACAACTCTTGGGTTTGGAATTGTAGCATGTCCCGAGCGGCGCGAACAATGAAGCAGACGACATCGCCAAGAGGGCATCGTGCTGTGAGCCCTAGAGCCCTGGCGTCTTCGAGGAAAAGCTCTTCAGGCCATTGGCTACGCCCTCGACGTCGGGGGCAATGATGCCTCAAGAGGAGCTGCCCCTCGCGCCACTAGCGGGCGCCCCGGCCTGTGGCCCGACTACGGGGACCCGCCTGCTCCTGGCGATGGAGCCTCAGGAGGGCAGCTGGGCCCAGGAGTTCGAGGCGTACTTACTCTGTGGCACTCTGCCTGAGAAGGAGGAGGACGCAGAGATCGTGGCCCACCAGGCCACCGCCTACTGCTTATGGGACGACAAGTTGTACCGAAGACGCCCCAACGATGTCTCGTTGAGGTGTGATGCGGCTTGAAGCTACGTCGGTATTTCCCCAAAGGAAGGGATGTTGCAGCACATCGACGGTAGGTGATTCCCTCAGTGATGAAACCAAGGTTATCGAACCAGTAGGAGAACAAAGCAACAACACGTAAACAGCACCTGCACACAAATAACAAATACTCGCAACCCGGCGTATTAAAGGGGTTGTCAATACCTTTTGGGTAACGGTGACAGAAATTAGCAAACGGACGTGAATAAATTATAGTAGATTGATAGATCGAACGCCAAACAAAATAAATAAGAATAAATTGAAGCAAGGTATGTTTATATTTTTGGGTTTAATAGATCTGAAAATAAAAGCCAAATAAAATAGATCGCAAACGCAAATAATACGAGAAACACACCCGGGGCCGTAGGTTTCACTAGTGGCTTCTCTCGAGAAAAATAACAAACGGTGGGTAAACGAATTACTGTTGGGCACTTGATAGAACTTCAAATAATCATGACGAAATCCAAGCAATGATCATTATATAGGCATCACGTCCAAGATTAGTAGACCGACTCCTCCCTGCATCTTCTAGTATTACAACGGACATTGACCGCTATCCAGCATGCATCTAGTGTATTAAGTTCACTGGGATCAAGCACTGTAAGATCGAACCCACTACAAAGCACCTCTTCCCATTGCAAGATAAATAGATCAAGTTGGCCAAACAAAACCCAAATATCAGAGAATAAATACGAGGCTATAAGCAATCATGCATATAAGAGATCAAAGAAACTCAAATAACTTTCATGGATAAAAAGAGATAGATCTGATCATAAACTCAAAGTTCATCGGATCCCAACAAACACACCGCAAAAGAGTTACATCATATGGATCTCCAAGAGACCATTGTATTGACATTCAGACAAGAGAGAGGAAGCCATCTATCTACTAACTATGGACTCGAAGGTCTACAAAGAACCACTCATGCATCATCGGAGAGGCACCAATGGAAGTGGTGAACCCCTCCGTGATGGTGTCTAGATTGGATCTGGGGGTTCTGGACTCTACGGCGGTTGGAATTGATTTTCGTCAACTTCCCTAGGGTTTCTGGAATGTTGGGGTATTTATAGAGTAAAGAGGCAATCCGATGGGCACCCGAGGTGGGCCCAACCCACATGGGCGCACTTGGGCCTCCAAGCGCGCCCTGGTGGGTGGTGCTCCGCTCGGAGCAGCCCCCAGGAGCTTCTTTGGCCCATTGATTGTCTTCTGGTCCAAAAAAATGCACAAAAAGTTTCGTTGCGTTTGGACTATGTTTGGTATTGATTATCTACGATGTAAAAAACATGCAAAAAACAGCAACTGGCACTTGGCACTATGTCAAAAGGTTAGTACCAAAAAATGATATAAAATGACTATAAAATGATTATAAAACATCCAAGATTGATAATATAACAACATGGAAGAATCAAAAATTATAGATACACTGGGGACGTATCAGCATCCCCAAGCTTAGTTCCTGCTCGTCGTCGAGTAGGTAAATGATAAAAACAGATTTTTTTATGTGGAATGCTGCCTAACATGTCATCTCATATTCTTTTCTTTATAGCATGGACATTTGGACTTTTATACTGTTCAAAGCAATAGTCTAGTTTTGACATGATAATTTAAATACTCAAGCATATCAACAAGCAACCATGTCTTTCAAAATATCAATGCTAAAATAAGCTATCCCTATCCCATCATGCTCAACCATTGATCCATTCAGCAAACACACTCGCATATTAACTACACCCAATGCTCAAGTACGATCATAGTGCCTCCTAGTTGGTGCTTTTATAAGAGAAGATGGAGACTCAAATTCAAAAATAAAAATTGCATAAAGTAAAAGAAAGGCCCTTCGCATAGGGAAGTAGGGGTTTGTAGAGACGCTAGAGCTCAAAGCAAAAATTGAGAGATAAAAACATTTTGAGAGGCATACTTTTCCCACCAACGAAAATGACTTAGAGTTCCCAACACTTTCCATGCTAGATATATCATAGGTGGTTCCCAAACAGAAATTAAAGTTTATTCCTTTTTCCACCATACTTTTGCTTTCCATAGCTAACCGTATCCACGGGTGCCTTCCATACCAACACTTTCCAGGGAATTTATTATTTGACAACATAAAGTAAATTCATTTTTCATTTTGGGACCGGGCATCCCTAATACCTTTGCCTTACTCTCATGCAGTGACAAGTGGATAAACATTCATCATGAGAATAACACATCTAGCATGGAATATATTAGCCACCCCTCACTGCCTAGCGAGCGGTACGAGCGCACAAAAGAGAAATTTATTTTGAATATTAGAGATGGCACATACAAATTTTCTTAGAACGGCAAAAGAATACCACATATAGGTAGGTATAGTGGACTCATGTGGCAAAACTGGTTTAAAGGATTTTGGATGCACAAGTAGTGATCATACTTAGTGCAAAATGAAGGCTAGCAAAAGATTGAGAAGCGTCCAACCAAGAAACAAATAATCTCATAAGCGAGCATTATCCATAATTAACACCGAATAATGCACCACAAGTAGGATATAATTTCATTGCATGACTATTAACTTTCGTGCTTGCATAGGGAATCACAAACCTTAACACCAATATTCTTACTAAAGCATAATTACTCATCAAGATGACTCACATATCACATCATCATATCTCAAAACTATTACTAAGAAACAAGTTTATTTTGTCCAATGATCTTCATGAAAGTTTTTATTATATCCTTCTTAGATATCTATCACTTTGGGACTAATTTTCATGTGTTGCTTTCGATAAGCTCAAACAAATATAAGTTTAGATCATGAGCATAATATTTCTTTCTCTCAAATAAATCTAAGTGAAGCAAGAGAGCATTTCTTCAAAAATACTAAAGCACACTGTGCTCAAAAAGATATAAGTGAAGCACTAGAGCAAATCCATAGCTCATAAAAAAATTAAGTGAAGCATAGAGAGCAATTCTAACAAGTCATGGCATAATTTTGGCTCTCTCAAATAGGTGTGTACAGCAAGGGATCAAGACTTAAAACACAAATAAAACAAGCAAAGACTCATATCATACAAGACGCTCCAAGCAAAACACATAGTATGTAACGAATAAAAATATATCTTCGAGTAAAATACCGATGGTCGTTAGGAGAAAGAGGGGATGCCACTCGAGGCATCCGCAAGCTTAGTTGGTTGCTCTCTTTGGATAATAGCTTGGGATGCTGGGTCATCCCCAAGCTTAGGCTCTTCTTACTCCTTATTCCTTCATCCATCGTAGGATAACCCAAAACTTGAAAACTTCAATCACACAAAACTCAAGAAAACCTTCGTGAGATCCGTTAGTATAAGAAAGCAAATCACTACTATAAGTACTGTATCAAACCAATTCATATTTTGTTCTTGCATTATATCTACTATATTCCAACTTTTCTATGGCAAAAACTCATCAAAGAAAACCATAGAATCATCAAAACAAGCACACAACGCAAAGAAAACAGAATCTGTCAAAAACAGAATAGTCTGAAGCAATCTGGATACTTCGAATAATTTTGTCACTTCAAAAACTCTGAAAAATTAGGACGACCTGGGAAATTTGTATATTAAACTTCTGCAAAAAGAATTGGTATTTTATCGCTCTCTGTTAGAAAAGAGAATTGTTTTCGTGAGTGCAAAAGTTTCTGCTTTTCAGCAAGATCAAACAACTATGACCCAAGAAGATCCTAAAGGCTTTACTTGGCACAAACACTAATTAAAACACAAAAAACACAATCATAACAGTAGAATAATTGTGCTAACACTCAAGAATAGAAAGCAAAAAAGCAAAAATAACTTTTATTCATTGGGTTGCCTCCCAACAAGCGCTATAGTTTTATGCCCTTAGCTAGGCATAAAGCAAAATCTAAGTTTTGTCATTTGTAGTTTTGGCAACTTTTGTAAGGGTTTTCTCAAACCCGGGAGGCTCTTTACGCTTCCCTAAATTCTCAGGAAAAGAAACCATATTTATATCCAAAATATCCAATCGCTTATCGCAAAGGGTAATCAAGGTATTCATGTGATTGATACTACCATTGAGATGTTTGAGGGGTTCATTATATTTTTGTAATTCAACCATGTGTTTATGCAAATCACCAAGTTTGTCCAACATTTGAACTCCCTTTGGGGTGAAAGAAAACCCCTTCTTTTGAGGTGGAACCCCCAAAATTCCTTCCAAAATTTCATAGCTAGCATTGGCATCAAGCTCAATAAAATTCCCTTTAGTGGCAAAATCTAGGAGTTTTCTACGATGCAAAGCCAATCCTATGTAAAAAATTATGAAGTAAGATCTTAGCGTCCCCTTTTAAATTGCAAATATGATAAGATACCATAAGCCTATACCAAGCATCTTTCAAATTTTCTCCTTGTCTTTGCTTGAAGTAAAGAATTTCAAAATCTGGTGACAAAGGAGGAGTAGGCACGCTAGCCATTATGACTACGAAGCAAGAATACGGATAGATCTGGCTAGAAAATAGCAAACGAAATAGAGTGCGAATAAAACGACAATTTTTTGTGAACTGGGGGAGAGGAAAACGAGAGGCAAATGGCAAATAATCTAAATTGCGAGGAGATGAGATTTTTGATTAGGAACCTGGTATATGATGAAGATCCTCCCCAGCAGCGGCCCCAGAAATTCCTTTTGATGCAGCTTGAAGCTATGTTGGTATTTCCCCAAAGAGGAAGGGATGATGCAGCACAACGGCGATAGGTATTTCCCTCAGTGATGAAACCAAGGTTATCGAACCAGTAGGAGAACCAAGCAACAACACATAAACGGCACCTGCACACATATAACAAATACTTGCAACCAAACGTATTAAAGGGGTTGTCAATCCCTTTCGGGTAACGGTGCCAGAAATTGGCAAACAGACGTGAATAAATTGTAGTAGATTGATAGATCAAACGCCAAATAAAATAAATAAGAATAAATTGCAGCAAGGTATTTTTGTATTTTTGGGTTTAATAGATCTGAAAATAAAATCCAAATAAAATAGATCGCAAACGCAAATAATACGAGAAACAGACCCAGGGGCTGTAGGTTTCACTAGTGGCTTCTCTCGAGAAAAATAACAAACGGTGGGTAAATTACTGTTGGGCAATTGATAGAACTTCAAATAATCATGACGATATCCAGGCAATGATCATTATATAGGCATCACGTCCAAGATTAGTAGGCCGACTCCTGCCTGCATCTACTACTACTACTCCACACATCGACCGCTATCCAGCATGCATCTAGTGTATTAACTTCATGGAGAAACGGAGTAATGCAATAAGAATGATGAAATGATATAGACAAGATCTATTTATGTAGAAATAGACCCCATCGTTTTATCCTTAGTAGCAACGATACATACGTGTTGGTTCCCCTTCTGTCACTGGGATCAAGCACCATAAGATCAAACCCACTACAAAGCACCTCTTCCCATTGCAAGATAAATTGATCAAGTTGTCAAACAAAACCCAAATACCGGAGAAGAAATACGAGGGTATAAGCAACCATGGATGTATTTGATCAAAGAAACTCAAATAACTTTCGTGGATAAAAAGAAATAGATCTGATCTTAAACTCAAAGATCATCGGATCCCAACAAACACACCGCAAAAGAGTTACATCATATGGATCTCCAAGAGACCATTGTATTGAGAATCAAACGAGAGAGAGAGGAAGCCATCTAGCTACTAACTACGGACCCGAAGGTCTACAAAGAACTACTCACGCATCATCGGAGAGGCACCAATGGAAGTGGTGAACCCCTCCGTGATGGTGTCTAGATTGGATCTGGTGGTTCTGGACTTTGCGGCGGCTGGAATTGATTTTCATTGACTCTCCTAGGGTTTCTGAAATATTGGGATATTTATAGAGTAAAGAGGTGGTCCGGGGGGCACCCAAGGTGGGCAAAACCACCAGGGCGCGCATGGGCCTCCAGGCGTGCCTTGGTGTGTTGTGCTCCCTCTGAGTAGCTCCCAGGTGCTTCTTCGGCCCATTGGTTGTCTTCTGGTCCAAAAAATCCACAAAAAGTTTCACTGTGTTTGGACTCCATTTGGTATTGATTATCTGTGATGTAAAAAACATGCAAAAAACAGCAATTGGCACTATGTCAATAGGTTAGGACCAAAAAATGATATAAAATGACTATAAAATGATTATATAACATCCAACATTGATAACATAACAGCATGGAACAATCAAAGATTATAGATACGTTGGAGACGTATCAACGTGCATTTTAGAAGATCAAGGGCGCGAGCTGTTAGCATATATCCACGGGGGAGATTGCGGGCATCATTCGTCGGCACACACCCTCTTGGGAAAGGTGTTCTGCAGCGGGTTCTACTAGCCTACGACACTCCACGACGCCATCGAGCTGGTCCAATCCTGCGAGGCCAACCAGTTCCATGCCAAGCAGATCCATCAACCAGCGCAGGGGATCCAGACCATCCCGCTCCCATGGCCTTTCGTGGTCTGGGGGTTGGACATACTCGGCCCGTTCCGCAGGGCACCTGGGGGCTACCTCTACCTCTACGTCGCCATCGACAAGTTCACCAAGTGGGCAGAAGGGGAGCCGGTGCGCACCATCCCTGCTGGATCAGCTGTCAAGTTCATCAAGGGCCTCATGAGCCAATTTGGTGTGTCCCCAACCGCATCATCACTGATAATGGCTCACAGTTCACAAGCAATCTTTTCAGTTCATATTGTGCTAACCTTGGAATGCAGATATGCTATGCTTCGGTGGCATACCCGAGGAGCAGCGGCCAGGCTGAGCGTGCCAACGCGGAGGTCCTAAGGGGCCTCAAGACCAGGAGCTTCAAGAAGAAGATCAAGTCATGCGGCAGGGGTTGACTCGATGAGTTGCAATCCGTGTTGTGGTATGTCCACACCACCGCGACTAAAGCCACTAGTGAGACCCCGTTCTTCCTCGTCTACGGGGTCGAGGCGGTCCTTCCGCTTGAGATCAAGCATCGTTCCCCGCGGGTCTTGGCGTTTGACGAGGCGCGTCAGGATGCCCCGCGGGGGGCTGATCTTGTGCTCAGAGAGGAGGCCCGCTGTCAAGCCTCTCTCCGGGTCGCAAGGTACTAGCTGGCATTGCGGCACTACTACTGCCGCAACATCAGCCCCCGGACCCTCGAAGTTGGTGACCTTGTCCTGAGGCGAGTCCTCTCCAGGGAGGGCCTTCATAAGCTCTCGCCCATGTGGGAGGGCCCGTTCAGGGCCACCCGCATCTCTAGGCCTGGCGCCGCGTGATAACCAACAAGTATAGGGGATTGCTTGTAGCCTTCTTTGATAAATAAGAGTGTCGAACCCAGTGAGGAGCTAAAGGCAGAACAAATATTCCCTCAAGTTCTACCGACCACCAATACAACTCTATGCACACTTGACGTTTGCTTTACCGGAAACAAGTATGAATCTATTTTGCAAGAATAAAACTATGAGTACTTTGCGAGAATAAAACTACGTATAAATTGCAATGTAATAAAAGTGGATAGCTTTTGTCAACAAGAAAGTCATTTGTCCCTAGGCAATCGATAACAAGTATCGGTACTCATTCTAGCAATTATATATGAGGGAGAGGCATGAGCTAACATACTTTCTCTACTTGGATCATATGCACATATGATTGGAACTCTACAAAGCATCCGCAACTACTAAAGATCATTAAGGTCGTGAAACCCAACCATAGCATTAAGTATCAAGTCCTCTTTATCCCATACGCAACAACCCACCTACTCGGGTTTAAACTTCTGTCACTCTCGCAACCCACCATAAGAAAATCATGCACGTGTTGCAACACCCTACAGCGGGGAACCCTGACGTTTGTGCGAGACGGATAGCACCGTAGGACAGCACCATAAATAAAATATACAATCATACCAACCAAGATCACGATTAACACATAGGACAAAACGGATCTACTCAAACATCATAGGATAACCATAGATCATTGGGAAATAATATATGGAGTTGAGCACCATGTTTAAGTAGAGATTATAGCAGGGAGAAGAGGTGTTACACCGCTACATAGAGGGGGGAGAGTTGGTGTTGACGGTAGCAAGATTGTTGATGTAGATTGCCGTCACGATCCTTGCCCCGGTGGTGTTCCGGCGCCACCGGGAGAGAGGGGGAGAGAGCCCCCCTCCTTCTTATTCTTACTTGGCCTCCCACTAGATGGGAGGAGAGTTCCCCCTCTGTACCATGGCCTCCATGGTGGCGGAGGGGCGGGAGCCCCTCCAAGATTTGATCTCCATCTTTGTTCTTTTCTGTTTCCCGTTCTCCACATCTGGCCGAAACCCGTTTCTTATATTCCAGGAGATCCGTAACTCCAATTGCGCTGAGATTTTAACAAGATTTTTTTCTAGATATAAGCTTCCTTGCGCCTGAAGTAGAGCTCCAACCAACGTTCGAGGAGGGCACAACCCACCACCACGCGCTAGGGGGCTGGGGCGTGCCCTGGAGTCTTGTGGGCTGTGTGGGCCTGCGTTTCAGGTGATTCCAACTCCCCAAAATCACATATATTCCAAAATAATTCTCCGTAAATTTTATTGCATTTGGACTTCGATTGATATGGATTTTCCGCGAGGAAAAAAACATGCAAAAATAGGAACTGACACTAGGCACTGGATCAATAGGTTAGTCCAATAAATCATATAAAAAGTTGCCAAAAATATGTGAAAGTTGTATAAAATTGGCATGAAACAATCAAAAATTATAGATACGACGGAGACGTATCACCCCACGCCTGGAGACGGAGGATGGTGTCCCCGTCCAAAGTGCGTGGAACATCCAACATCTCCACAAATTCTACCCGTGTCACTCTCACGTAATAATGAGTGGGGCTGTACACGCCCCGAAGTCTCCCGGTGCACCGTTCCACGGCCACGCGGGAGCTCTGATAACCCACAAGTATAGGGGATCAATTGTAGCCTCTTTTGATAAGTAAGAGTGTCGAACCCAATGAGGAGCTAAAGGTAGACCAAATATTCCCTCAAGTTTTATCGACCACCGATACAACTCTACTCACACTTGACATTCACTTTACCTAGAACAAGTACAAAACTAGAAGTACTTTGTAGGTGTAATAGGATAGGTTTGCAAGAATATAAAGATCATGTAAATAAAAACTAGGGGCTATTTTAGATAAAAGAAGCGATAAAGTTAGTATAGCGAGTGTGGAAAAGTGGTGGTAGGAGTTGCGAAATTGTCCCTAAGCAATTAACTACTTTACTAGACCGATAGCAAGTTTTATATGAGAGAGGCCACTGCTAGCATGACATCCCTGACTTGGAATTCTATGCACTTACGATTGGAACTATTAGCAAGCATCCGCAACTACTAACATTCATTAAGGTAAAACCCAACCATTGCATTAAGATATATTGGTCCCCCTTGAATTCTGTATACATCAATTTCTATGCTAGGTTGAAGCTTCTGTCACTCTTGCCTTCCAATACATAGTCCTATCAACATAAAACTAACCCTATAGTGTGATCCACGCGCGCGCTGGTCACCAAAGGACAGCAACATAACCACAAGCAAATTAAATCAATCATAGTAATTCACCAATTACCGATAGGATAACGAAAATCTACTCAGACATCATAGGATCGCAACACATCATTGGATAATAATATGAAGCATAAAGCACCATGTTCAAGTACAGGGTACAGCGGGTTGCGGGAGAGTGGACCGCTGTAGATAGATGGGGGAAGGTGATGAAGATGTTGGTGAAGATGACTGAGGTGTTGGTGTAGATCGCCGTCACACGATGATGGCCCCGACGGCATTTCGGCACCACCGGGAGAGAGGGGGAGAGGGGCATGTCGGTGTCAAAACCGGCGGATCTCGGGTAGGGGGTCCCAAACTGTGTGTCTAAGGCGGATGGTAATAGGAGGCAGGGGACACGATGTTTTACCCAGGTTCGGACCCTCTTGATGGAGGTAAAACCCTACGTCCTGCTTGATTTATTCTTGATGATATGAGTATTACAAGAGTTGATCTACCACGAGATCGGAGAGGCTAAACCCTAGAAGCTAGCCTATGGTATGATTGTCTGTTGTCCTATGGACTAAAACCCTCCGGTTTATATAGACACCAGAGCGGGCTACGGTTACACAAGGTCGGTTACAAAGGATGAGATATCCATATCCGTACTGCCTAGCTTGCCTTCCACGCCAAGTAGAGTTCCATACGAACACAAGACGAAGTCTTCAATCTTGTATCTTCATAGTCCAACAGTCCGGCCAAAGGATATAATCCGGCTGTCCAGATACCCCCTAATCCAGGACTCCCTTAGTAGCCCCTGAACCAGGCTTCAATGACGATGAGTCCGGTGCGCAGTGTTGTGTTCGGCATTGCAAGTCGGGTTCCTCCTCCGGATACACCATAGAAGAGTTCGAATAAAAGGATAGTGTCCGACCCTACAAAATAAGTTCCACATACCATCGTAGAGAGAATAATATTTCCACAAATCTAATCTACTGACACGTTTTGGCAACATGATATCATGCCATGGCTCGGTGATTATTCGAACCGTTTTTCTTTACTTAGCCCCGCACATAACACGAGGCAGTTTCTTGACACGTCTTGTCAAAGCAGAGATTGTGTCCCCCTTATTACGGGATTCTCATCAATACGGTCGTGGGTAACCCAACCGTGCCTAGGACGTCTAGATTTTAGGCAAGTCCCAAACGGCCACGAGGAGGACGCTTGATATTCACCCTCTTTATAAAGGGTCAAGGCTTTTACTTTTTTTTTCTCCCGTGCTCAATCGAATCCTTCCCCCGCCTCGAGTTCTAACACCCAAAGCCCGGGTCAGGTACTTCGGACCTTCAAGCATGTCCGGATCCAGCCTCCAGGGCCGGTGGATGCCCTCCTCCGTCATGGAAGAGGATATCAAGAAGTTGAGGGAGGCAAGATACTTGACCGCTGAAGTCTCGCATCGGTTGCCTGCCCGAGGTCAGGTCGTCCCTACTCCTGAACCCAATGAAGACGTCGTGTTTATCTCCCACTTCCTCCGAGGACTAGACCTCACTCGGGATCCCTTCGTTAGGGGTTTGATGTTCTATTACGGGCTTGATTTCCATGATCTAGCCCCGGATTCCTTTCTCCACATCTCGGCATGTATTGTCGTATGTGAGGCCTTCCTTCGCATTACCCATCACTTCGGCCTGTGGCTCAAGACCTTTGATGTGAAGCCGAAGACAGTTGAGGGGCAGCATGTAGCGTGCGGAGGTGCATTAATAAGCAAGATCGCTGGAGCTCTATGGCCAAAGGGTTCCTTTCCAGAGATGTCTGGATTATGGCAACGGGAGTGGTTCTACGTCACCGCTCCCAGAAGTGCCAAGTGGGTAGCTTCCCCCACCTTTCACTCGAGCCCTCCACCACCACTGATGGCATGGATCAGCAGGGGGCTGAGCTGGGTTCCAGCCAAGGATGTGCCTACACTGCAAATCCGCATCCGAGATCTCTTCGAGGGAGATTTTAGTTTGGTTATGGTAGTGCAAGTCATGCTGGTTCGTCGAGTCCAGCCTTGCAAACACCGGCCCCTCCGCTTGTGGGAATTCAACCCAGAAGGACCGCGCGCTATTCAGAATTTCCTCGGCCTGACCCACGAGGAGATGTACAAGTCGTTCTTCGGACCCCAAATAGAGTGTCCGGACACCTCTGAGGACGTGGGCCTGAGCAGCAACCGCATCGCGGCCCAAGTAAGTAATCCTCTAGCCGAACACACTTTCTTTCATTCATCATGATGTCATTCTGAAGAATCGGTTTTTGACCAGGACTGGATAACAAAGGCGAAGATGATCCAGTGTTCGGCCCCCCTTCCCGAAGGCTTGGACAATCCGGTGCTGGAAAAGATGCTCGAGCGAGCACCTTGCCCGGTGCCCTCAAAGGAAGATGAAGAGGGGAATAAAGAGGGCAAAAGCGGGGCCCCACCGCTACCTATTCCAACCGAGGGAACAAGCGCCTCCATGAGGGAGGATAACCAAGGGAAGGAATCTGACATTCCCTCGCCCCGGGGGAGGAAGAGGACTACCTCTGATGATCCGGAAACCAAGGTTTCCAAACGGGAGAAGAAAACTCCACCAGAGGGTCCCGCCTCGGAGGGTGCTCTTGTCGCACAAAGTTCGTGCGTGGATCAGCCCTCTAACAAGCTGTAAGTAATCAAAAAGTACTTAATAGTGAAGATATACTACCTTACTTCTGAGGAAGATAACCGAAGCATCTATCTTGCAGTTCGGATCTGAGCCCTTCTCAGCAGAGCTCGTCTTTGGGGCATCTTCTTCCGGAGATGATGGAGAGAGAAACGCCTCCCCCGGACTCCCTGACTCAAGAAGCGGGCAACCTTGAAGTGTCATCACGGAGAGTTTCTCTGGATCCGGCAAGGCCAAAAGGTAATCCCATGGTCACCCAAAGCCCTCAGAATCCGGCTCTTGAAGAGAGCAATCAAAAGAATGCGGCACCACCTGGTATGCGGTCGGACATACTGAAGGGTCTGCTAGAGCGAGCGACTATCTCAGAAGAGCATCGTACATTAATGTGTACGGTGATTGAAAGGATTTCGTCCGCCGAAAACGGGTTGCATGAAGCCTTTATGAGTCTACTGACGGGCTTTGAGGTACGTGAAATGATATACATTTGTGATGGTACCGCGCATTTTAGGTGTGCCCTGTGTAGATAGTAGCCCCTGAGACTCTGGTTGTCGTCGAGAACGGCGGCGAACAGAGGATCGTAGTCCCAGGTAATAACCAGACTGCCGTTATGTGCAGGTGTCTGAAGCTCCGGTGGCTAGCCGGACTGATGGGGTTGCCGAACTAAAACGGCGACTGGATGCGGCGGATGCCGACATCGAGCTTATTAACAAGCGGCTTGACGAGGCACAGGGTAGGTGATATTTATAGTGAATGTCACATAGTAAGAGCAGCGTGATGCCAGTATCTTTAATATGTTGTGACTACAGATGGAGCTGCCACCATGGAGGCCCTGCGGGCGGAGCTTGCCCGAGCCAAGGAGCAAGCAAGAAGTAGTAATGCGGCCGCTTTGAAGGCGACCGAAGAGTTGAGAGCTGAGAAGGTCGTGCAAAGAGAAAATGGCCAAAATGGCTGGGTAGGGGGTCCCGAACTGTGCGTCTAAGGCGGATGGTAACAGGAGGCAGGGGACACGATGTTTTACCCAGGTTCGGGCCCTCTTGATGGAGGTAAAACCCTACGTCCTGCTTGATTTATTCTTGATGATATGAGTATTACAAGAGTTGATCTACCAAGAGATCGGAGAGGCTAAACCCTAGAAGCTAGCCTATGGTATGATTGTCGGTTGTCCTATGAACTAAAACCCTTCGGTTTATATAGACACCGGAGGGGGCTAGGGTTACACAAGGTCGGTTACAAAGGAGGAGATATCCATATCCGTACTACCTAGCTTGCCTTCCACACCAAGTAGAGTTCCATCCAGACATGAGACGAAGTCTTCAATCTTGTATCTTCATAGTCCAATAGTCCGGCCAAAGGATATAATCCGGCTGTCCGGATACCCCCTAGCCCCTCCGAGATTGGATCTGTCTCTCTGTCTCTCTCTGCTTCTGCGTTTCAAATTCTGGCCTTTCATCGTTTCTTATATTCCTAGAGATCCGTAACTCCGATTGGGCTAAAAATTTAACACGATTTCTATCCAGATATTGCTTTCTTGCAGCGGAAGAAGGGCACCAACCGCCTTATAGGGTGGCCACGAGGGTCAGGGGCGCACCCAGCCCCCTGGGGCGCGCCCCCTGCCTCGTGGCCCCCTCGGGCATTGTCTCGCGTTGATTCTTCTTCCCAAAAATCACATATATTCCAAAAAAAATCTCCGTAAGTTTTTATCCCGTTTGGACTCCGTTTGATATTGATTTTCTATGAAACAAAAAAATGCAACAAACATGAACTGACACTGGGCACTGGATCAATATGTTAGTCCCAAAAATAGTATAAAAAGTTGCCAAAAGTATTTGAAAGTTGTATAATATTGGCATGGAACAAAAAAAATTATAGATATGACGGAGACGTGTCAGCATCCCCAAGCTTAATTCCTGCTCGCCCTCGAGTAGGTAAATGATAAAAAAGATATTTTTTGATGTGGAATGCTACCTAGCATAATCTTGATCATGCAATCTAATCATGGCATGAATATTATGACACGAGTGATTCAAAGCAATAGTCTATCATTTGACATTAAGACAATAATACTTCAAGCATACCAACCAAGCAATTATGTCCTCTCAAAATAACATAGCCAAAGAAAGTCATCCCTACAAAATCATATAGTTTGGCTATGCTTCATCTTCGTCACACAAAATGCTCCCATCATGCACAACCCCGATAACAAGCAAGCAATTGTTTCATACTTTAGTATTTTCATTTTCAACCTTCACGCAATATATGAATGCGAGCCATGGACATAGCACTATAGGTGGAATAGAATGTGATGATGGAGGTTGTGTGGAGAAGACAAAAAAGGGAGAAAGTCTCACATCGACGCGGCTAATCAATGGGCTATGGAGATGCCCATCAATTGATGTCAATGCGAGGAGTAGGGATTGCCATGCAACGGATGCACTAAGAGCTATAAGTGTATGAAAGCTCAAACTGAAACTAAGTGGGTGTGCATCCAACTTGCTTGCTCATGAAGAACTAGGGCATTTGAGGAAGCCCAGCGTTGGAATATACAAGCCAAGTTCTATAATGAAAATTCCCACTAGTATATGAAAGTGATAACTCAAGAGACTCTCTATATGAAGAACATGGTGCTACTCTAAAGCACAGGTGTGGTAAAAGGATAGTAACACTGCCCCTTCTCTCTTTTTCTCTCATTTTTTTGTTTTTTTGTTTTGGTGGGCTTCTTTGGCCTATTTTTTTTAAAGTCCGGAGTCTCATCCCGACTTGTGGGGTAATCATAGTCTCCATCATCCTTCCCTCACCGGGACAATGCTCTAATAATGATGATCATCACACTTTTATTTACTTACAACTCAATATTACAACTCGGTACTAGAACAAAGATATGACTCTGTATGCATGCCTCTGCGGTGTACCGGGATGTGCAATGATCTAGCGTAGCAAAAGATATAAAAAATGGACAAGCCAAGAAAATATCATGCTAGCTATCTTACGATCATGCAAAGCAATATGACCATGAATTCTTAAGTCATGTATATGATGATGATGGAAGTTGCATGGCAATATATCTCGGAATGGCTATGGAAATGCCATAATAGGTAGATACGCTGGCTGTTTTGAGGAAGATATAAGGAGGCTTATGTGTGACAGAGCATATCGTATCACGGGGTTTGGATGCACTGGTGAAGTTTGCACCAACTCTAGAGGTGAGAAAGGACAATGCACGGTACCGAAGAGGCTAGCAATGATGAAAGGGTGAGAGTGTGTATAATCCATGGACTCAACATTAGTCATATAGAACTCACATACTTATTGCAAAAATCTACAAGTCATCAAAACCAAGCAATACGCGCATGCTCCTAGGGGGTAGATTGGTAGGAAAAGACCATCGCTCGTCCCCGACCGCCACTCATAAGGAAGACAATCAAAGAAACACCTCATGCTTCAAATCTGTCACACAACGGTTACCATACGTGCATGCTACGGGGATTGCAAACCTCAACGCAAGTATTTCTCAATTTTACAATCACTCAACTAGCACGACTCTAATATCACCACCTTTATATCGCAAAACTATTGCAAGGAATCAAACATATCATATTAAGTGATCTACAAGTTTTATGTAGGATTTTATGACTAACCATGTGAATGACCAATTCCTGACATCTCTCTAAATAGATACAAGTGAAGCAAGAGAGTTTAATTCTTTCTACAAAAGATATGCCCACGCTCTAACAAATATACGTGAAGAAAAATAGCATCCTACAAAAGGCAGTTTTCTAAGTGAAGAGAAACAGGCAATCCAAACTTCAAATGATCTAAGTGAAGCACATGAAGCATTCTATAAAGCCATACTCAAAAAATATAAGTGAAGTGCAATGATCATTCTATAAATCAACCAAGGACTATATCATACCAGCATGGTTCATAAAAGAAAAATGAAAAATAATGCAAAATACGCTCCAAGATTTGCACATATCACATGAACGAAACGAATCCGAAAACATACCGATACTTGTTGAAGAAACATGGGATGCCTTCCGAGGCATCCCTAAGCTTAGATATTTGAGTATCCTTGAATATTTACTTGGGGTGCCTTGGGCATCCCCAAGATTGAGCTCTTTCCTCTCCTACTTCTCCTCACATTGAGACCTCCTCGATCTTCGAACACTTCATCCACACAAAACTCGACAGAAAGCTCGGTAAGATCCGTTAGTATAATAAAGCAAATCACTACTCTAAGTACTATTGCAAACCAATTCATATTTTGTTTTGCATTGTAGCTACGGTAATATAACTTTTCCATGGCTTAATCCAGTGATAGAAATCGAGAGTTTCATCAAAACAAGCAAACAATGCATCAAAAACAGAATCTGTCTTAAACAGGACAGTCTGTAGTAATCTGAAAATTCACCATACTTATGGTACTCCAAAAATTCTGAAAAAATAGAAAAAATAAAAAAATTGTATAGAATGACAATGCAAAAGGTTTCAGAACCGTTTGACGTTCCAGTAAAAAAATGTAAAATCGTGCACTACATCCAAAGTTTCTGTTTTGCACCGCACAAACCAACAAGCAATATAAACATCCTAAAGGCAAATCTTGGCACATTATTTTTGTTTTTAAACTTTATAAAAGCACGCAACAGAAATGAATGACTCTCTAAAACTTCCGGGTTGTCTCCCTGGCAGCGCTTTCTTTAAACCATTAAGCTAGGCATATAGTGCTCAAGAACTGGATCCACCCCGATCCCAAGGTATATCAAAGCCAATTTTCATTAACAATGATTTGTGATTTAGTAGTGAGAACAAAGTGACAAATATCATGCAACAACACAGTCTAACTCTCTTCCTATGCATCGACATGTCATAAAAGAACAATTCATGCACACATAGTAAAGGCCAATGCATAGTATAAACAGTTTCTTGCAATTTTATCATATTGGAAACATGGAGAGGCGGAGATGTAGTTCCTCTCTTGTAATAATTGCAAGTAGGAGCAGCAAGCACATGCATATTATATCTATCAAAATCATCATGTGTAGTAGTAAAACGCAACCCATGAATATAATCCTTAAAAAGGGCAAACTTCTTCAATATAGTGTAGTCGGGAGAATTCAAAAAGATAATAGGACTATCATGTGTGGGTGCAATAGCAACAATTTCATGTTTAACATAAGGAACTATAGCAAGTTCATCTGCATAAGCATAATTCATATTGGCATCTTGGCCACAAGCATAGCAAGCATCATCAAAAAGGGATATTTCAAAAGAATCAACGGGATCATAGCAATCATCCTTCAGTAAGCACAAAGGGAAATTAAACAATGTATGAGTTGAAGAGTTACTCTCATTA
Source organism: Triticum aestivum (assembly GCF_018294505.1). NCBI lineage: Eukaryota > Viridiplantae > Streptophyta > Magnoliopsida > Poales > Poaceae > Triticum > Triticum aestivum. Next base: position 482,220,393 of record NC_057797.1, read on the forward strand.
GAAGGTGCACATGGGTAGCTAATCCACTCTTCCTCCTTTTGTTCTTCGCTCTCCTGATCATCTTTTTCATCCAATGAGCCCGCAATTTCATCAATTCCTTCTTCCATAGACTCCTGCAAAATATTAGTCTCTTCTTGGACAGCAAAGAAGTCCTCAATATATGGTTTAACATAGGCATTAGAAGCATAATTATCATAATAATATTTAAGTATGTCAAAAAATTCAGATTTGTAAAGAGTAGCATCATACTTTCCAATCAAAGAAGCAATTTCATAAGAACCTTTAAAAGCAACAAATTCTTCAATTTATTGAACATCATAGTAATTTTAAACACCATTGGCATACGAAGATATGATTCCATTATCACTAAACTCACATTGGTAGGGAAGGTGTTTCTTAGGGTATTCACAACAACAAGTAAAATCATATATTTCACATAAATTCCAAGCATAGCATTGCAAATGATGAATTTGATCCAGTAAAAGTTTCCCTTTTTCAGATATGCGGTGTTGCACATAACAAGCATGCTCATCAAAAGATTTGCCCTCAACTAAGCTAGTTGGGGTTTCAGCCCGAGCACATAGGGATCGAAGATGATCCAAGTAAAAAGCTTCAGGAGTGTGATAGATTTTGAGTGGTTCTTCAACCATTTGTGTAGTAGGTACAACTAATTTTTTTGGTATTTTGTGTTTCCTACCCATAACTTAAGATAGAAAACAAGAGCACAAAATAAAAACTACTTAGTGATAAAGCAAACAAGCACACACAAGAATATTCACCCCACGCTATAACTCCACGGCAATGGCGCCACAAAAAGGTCTTGATAACCCAAAAGTATAGGGGATCAATTGTAGCCTCTTTCGATAAGTAAGAGTGTCGAACCCAACGAGGAGCTAAAGGTAGAACAAATATTCCCTCAACTTTTATCGACCAGTGATACAACTCTACGCACACTTGACGTTCACTTTACCTAGAACAAGTATAAAACTAGAAGTACTTTGTAGGTGTAGCAGGATAGGTTTGCAAGAATATAAAGAGCACGTAAATAAAAACTAGGGGCTGTTTTAGATAAAAGAAGCAATAAAGTTAGTATAGCGAGTGTGGAAAAGTGGTGGTAAGAGTTGCAAAATTGTCCCTAAGCAATTGACTACTTTACTAGACTGATAGCAAGTTTTATGTGAGAGAGGCCACTACTAGCATGTCATCCCTGGCTTGTAATTCTATGCACTTATGATTGGAACTATTACCAAGCATCTGCCACTACTAACGTTTATTAAGGTAAAACCCAACCATAGCATTAAGATATATTGGTCCCCCTTCAATCCTGTATGCATCAATTTCTATGTTAGGTTGAAGCTTATGTCACTCTTGCCCTCCAATACATAGTCCTATCAACATACAACTAACCCTATGGTGTGATCCATGCGCGCGCTCATATGATGGGCACCAAAGGACAGCAACATAACCACAAGCAAATTTAATCAATCATAGCAATTCACAAATTACCGATAGGACAACGAAAATCTACTCAGACATCATAGGATGGTAACACATCATTGGATAATAATATGAAGCATAAATCACCATGTTCAAGTAGAGGGTGCAGCGGGTTGCGGGAGAGTGTACCTCTATAGATAGATGGGGGAAGGTGATGAAGATGTTGGTGAATATGACTGAGGTGTTGGTGTAGATCTCTGTCACACGATGATGGCCCCGACGGCGTTCCGGCGCCACTGGGAGAGAGGGGGAGAGGGCCCCCTCCTTCTTCTTATTCTTTTTCCTTGACCTTCCCCCTAAATGGGAGAAGGGTTTGCCCCGTGGTCCATGGCTTTCATGGTGGCGGAGGGGTGAGAGCCCCTCTGAGATTGGATCTGTCTCTCTGTCTCTCTCTGTTTCTGCGTTTCAGATTCTGGCCTTTCACCGTTTCTTATATTCCCGGAGATCCGTAACTCCGATTGGGCTGAAATTTTAACACGATTTGTATCCGGATATTGGCTTTCTTGTGGCACAAGAAGGGCACCAATCGCCTTACAGGGTGGCCACGAGGGTCAGGGGCGCGCCCCCTGCCTCGTGGCCCCCTTGGGCATCGTCTCGCGTTGATTCTTCTTCCCAAAAATCACATATATTCCCAAAAAATCTACGTAAGTTTTTATCCCGTTTGGACTCTGTTTGATATGGATTTTCTGCGAAACAAAAAACATGTAACAAACAGGAACTGGCACTGGGCACTCGATCAATATGTTAGTCCCAAAATAGTATAAAAAGTTGCCAAAAGTATATGAAAGTTGTATAATATTGGCATGGAACAATAAAAATATATAGATACGACGGAGACGTATCAGCATCCCCAAGCTTAATTCATGCTCGTCCTCGAGTATGTAAATGATAAAAAAGATAATTTTTGATATGGAATGCTACCTAGCATAATCTTGATCATGTAATCTAATCATGGCATGAATATTAAGACACGAGTGATTCAAAGCAATAATCTATCATTTGACATTAAGACAATAATACTTCAAGCATACCAACCAAGCAACTATGTCCTCTCAAAATAACATAGCCAAAGAAAGCTCATCCCTACAAAATCATATAGTTTGTCTATGCTTCATCTTCGTCACACAAAATGCTCCCATCATGTGCAACCCCGATGACAAGCCAAGCACTTGTTTCATACTTTAGTATTTTCAAACTTTTTCAACCTTCACGCAATATATGAGCGCGAACCATGGACATAGCACTATGGGTGGAATAGAATATGATGATGGAGATTGTGTGGAGAAGACAAAAAAGGGAGAAAGTCTCACATCGACGCAGCTAATCAACGGGCTATGGAGATGCCCATCAATTGATGTCAATGCGAGGAGTAGGGATTGCCATGCAACGGATGCACTAAGAGCTATAAGTGTATGAAATCTCAAACTGAAACTAAGTGGGTGTGCATCCAACTTGCTTGCTCATGAATACCTAGGGCATTTGTGGAAGCCCGTCGTTGGAATATACAAGCCAAGTTCTATAATGAAAATCCCCACTAGTATATAAAAGTGATAACTCAAGAGACTCTCTATAGGAAGAACATGGTGCTACTCTGAAGCACAAGTGTGGTAAAAGGATAGTAACATTGCCCCTTCTCTCTTTTTCTCCCATTTTTTTGTTTTGGTGGGCTTCTTTGGCCTCTTTTTTTATTTGGGCTTCTTTGTCCTCTTTTTTTTAAGTCCGGAGTCTCATCCCGACTTGTGGGGGAATCATAGTCTCCATCATCCTTTACTCAATGGGGCAATGCTCTAATAATCATGATAATCACACCTTTATTTACTTACAACTCGATACAAGAACAAAGATAGGACTCTGTATGAATGCCTTCGGTGGTGTACCGGGATGTGCAATGATCTAGCGTAGCAAAAGATATAAAAAATGGACAAGCCATGAAAATATCATGCTAGCTATCTTACGATCATGCAAACCAATATGAAAATGAATGCTCAAGTCATGTATATGATAATGATGGAAGTTGCATGGCAATATATCTCGGAATGGCTACGAAAATGCCATAATAGGTAGATATGGTGGTTGTTTTCAGGAAGATATAAGGAGGCTTATGTGTGATAGAGTGTATCGTATCACGGGGTTTGGATGCACCTGCGAAGTTTGCACCAACTCTCGAGGTGAGAAGGGAAATGCACGGTACCGAAGAGGCTAGCAATCATGGAAGGGTGAGAGTGCGTATAATCCATGGACTCAACATTAGTCATAAAGAACTCACATACTTATTGAAAAAATCTACAAGTCATCAAAACCAAGCACTACGCTTATGCTCCAGGGGGATAGATTGGTACGAAAATACCATCACTTGTCCCCGACCGCCACTCATAAGGAAGACAATCAAAGAAACACCTCATGCTTCAAATTTGTCACACAATGGTTACCATACGTGCATGCTACGGGACTTGCACACCTCAACACAAGTATTTCTCAATTTCACAATTACTACACTAGCATGACTCTAATATCACCACCTTTATATCGGAAACCTATTGCAAGGAATCAAACATATCATATTGAGGGATCTACAAGTTTTATGTAGGATTTTACGACAAACCATGTGAATGACCAATTCCTGTCATCTCTCTAAATAGATATAAGTGAAGCAAGATAGTTTAATTCTTTCTACAAAAAATATGTCCACGCTCTAACAAATATAAGTGAAGCAAAAGAGCATTCTACAAATGGCGGTTTTCTAAGTGAAGAGAAACATGCAATCCAAACTTCAAATGATCTAACTGAAGCACATGAAGCATTCTATAAAGCCATACTCAAAAAATATAAGTGAAGTGCAATGAGCATTCTATAAATCAACCAAGGACTATCTCATACCAGAATGGTGCATAAAAGAAAAATGAAAACTAAATGCAAAAGACGCTCCAAGATTTGCACATATCACATGAATGAAACGAATCCGAAAACATACCGATACTTGTTGAAGAAAGATGGGATGCCTTCCGGGGCATCCCCAAGCTTAGACGCTTGAGTCTCCTTGAATATTTACTTGGGGTGCCTTGGGCATCCCCAATCTTGAGCTCTTGCCTCTCCTCCTTCTCCTCACATCAATACCTCCTCGATCTTTGAACACTTCATCCACACAAAACTCAACAAAAAGCTCGGTAAGATCCGTTAGTATAATAAAGCAAATCACTACTCTAAGTACTGTTGCAAAACAAATTCATATTTTGTTTTGGCATTGTACCTACTGTAATATAACTTTCCAATGGATTAATCCACTGATAGAAATCGATAGTTTCATCAAAACAAGCAAACAATGCATCAAAAACAGAATCTGTCTTAAACAGGACATTCTGTAGTAATCTGAACATTCACCATACTTTGGTACTCCAAAAATTCTGAAAAATTAGGAAAAATAAAAAATTGTATATAAAGACAGTGCAAAAGGTTTCAGAACCGTTTGATGTTCCAGTAAAAAAATGTAAAATCACGCACTACAGCCAAAGTTTCTGTTTTGCACCGCACAAACCAACAAGCAATGTAAACACGCTAAAGGCAAATCTTGGCACATTATTTTTGTTTTTAAACTTTATAAAAGCACGCAACATAAATAAATGACTCTCTAAAACTTCCGGGTTGTCTCCCTGGCATTGCTTTCTTTAAAGCCATTAAGCTAGGCATTTTAATTAACAATGATTTGTGATTTAGTAGTGAGCACGAAGTAACATATATCATGCAACAACGAAGTCTAACTCTCTTCCTATGCATCGGCATGTAATAAAAGAACAATTCATGCACACATAGTAAAGGCCAATGCATAGTATAAATAGTTTCTTGCAATTTTATGATATTGGAAACATGGAGAGGAGGAGATGTAGTTCCTCTCTTGTAATAATTGCAAGTAGGATCAGCAAGCACATGCATATTATATCTATAAAAATCATCATGTGTAGTAGTAAAACGCAACCCATCTATATAATCCTTAATAAGGGCAAACTTCTCCGATATAGTGTAGTCAGGAGAATTCAAAAAGATAATAGGACTATCATGCGTGGGTGCCGTGCAATAGCAACAATTTCATGTTTAACATAAGGAACTATAGCAAGTTCATCTGCATAAGCATAATTCATATTGGCATCTTGGCCACAAGCATAGCAAGCATCATCAAAAAAGGGATATTTCAAAAGAATCAACGGGATCATAACAATCATCATAGCAATCATCCTTCGGAAAGCACGAAGGGAAATTAAACAATGTATGAGTTGAAGAATTACACTCATTAGAAGGTGGACACGGGTAGCTAATCCGCTCTTCCTCCTTTTGTTCTTCGCTCTCCTCATCATCTTTTTCATCCAATGAGCCCATAGTTTCATCAATTCCTTCTTCCATAGACTCCTACAAAATATTAGTCTCTTCTTGGATAGCGGAGGAGTCCTCAATATATGGTTTAGCATAGGCATTAGAAGCATAATTATCATAATTATCAGATTTTTAAAGAGTAGCATCATACTTTCCAATCAAAGAAGCAATTTCATAAGCATCCTTAAAAGCAACAAATTCTTCAATTTCTTGAACATCATAGTAATTATAAACACCCTTAGAATATGAAGATATGATTCCATTATCACTAAACTCACATTGGTAGGGAAGGTGTTTCTTAGGGTCTTCAGAACAACAAGTAAAATCATATATTTCACATAAATTCCAAGCATAGCATTGCAAACGATGAATTCGATCTAGTAAAAGTTTCCCTTTTTCAGATATGCGGTGTTGCACATAACAAGCATGCTCATCAAAAGATTTGCCCTCAACTAAGCTAGTTGGGGTTTCAGCCCGAGCACATAGGGATCAAAGATGATCCAAGTAAAAAGATTTAGGAGTGTGATAGATTTTGAGTTGTTCTTCAACCATTGGTGTAGTAGGTACAACTAATTTTTTTGGTATTTTGTGTTTCCTACCCATAACTAAAGATATAAAACAAGAGCACAAAATAAAAACTACTTCGCGATAAAGCAAACAAGCACACACGAGAATATTCACTCCATGCTCTAACTCCCCGACAACGGCGCCAGAAAAAGGTCTTGATAACCCACAAGTATAGGGGATCAATTGTAGCCTCTTTCGATAAGTAAGAGTGTCGAACCCAACGAGGAGCTAAAGGTAGAACAAATATTCCCTCAAGTTTTAACGACCACTGATACAACTCTACGCACACTTGACGTTCACTTTACCTAGAACAAGTATAAAACTAGAAGTACTTTGTAGGTGTAACAGGATAGGTTTGCAAGAATATAAAGAGCACGCAAATAAAAACTAGGGGCTGTTTTAGATAAAAGAAGCAATAAAGTTAGTATAGTGAGTGTGGAAAAGTGGTGGTAGGAGTTGCGAAATTATTCCTAAGCAATTGACTACTTTACTAGACCGATAGCAAGTTTTATGTGAGAGAGGTCACTGCTAGCATGTCATCCCTGACTTGGAATTCTATGCACTTATGATTGGAACTATTAGCAAGCATCCGCAACTACTAACATTCATTAAGGTAAAACCCAACCATAGCATTAAGATATATTGGTCCCCCTTCAATCTCGTATGCATCAATTTATATGCTAGGTTGAAGCTTCTGTCACTCTTGCCCTGCAATACATAGTATTATCAACATACAACTAACCCTATGGTGTGATCCACGCGCGCGCTCATATGATGGGCACCAAAGTACAACAACATAACCACAAGCAAATTAAATCAATCATGGCAATTCACCAATTACTGATAGGACAACGAAAATCTACTCAGACATCATAGGATGGCAAGACATCATTGGATAATAATATGAAGCATAAAGCACCATGTTCAAGTAGAGGGTACAGCGGGTTGCGGGAGAGTGGACCGCTATAGATAGATGGGGGAAGGTGATGAAGATGTTGGTGAAGATGATAGAGATGTTGGTGTAGATCGCCGTCACACGATGATGGCCCCAGCAGCGTTCCGGCTCCACCGGGAGAGAGGGGGAGAGGAGCCCCCCTCCTTCTTCTTCTTCCTTGACCTTCCCCTAGATGGGGGAAGGGTTTACCCCCTGGTCCATGGCTTCCATGGTGGTGGAGGGGCAAGAGCCCCTCCGAGATTGGATCTGTCTCTCTGTCTCTCTCTGTTTCCGCGTTTCAGATTTTGGCCTTTCACTGTTTCTTATATTCCCGGAGATCCATAACTCCGATTGGGCTGAAATTTTAACACGATTTGTACCCGGATATTGGCTTTCTTGTGGTGAAAGAAGGGCACCAACCGCCTTACGGGGTGGCCACGAGTGTCAGGGGCGCGCCCACCCCCTCGGGCGCGCCCCCCTGCCTCGTGGCCCCCTCAGGCATCGTCTCATGTTGATTCTTCTTCCCCAAAATCACATATGTTCCAAAAAAATCTTCGTAAGTTTTTATCCTGTTTGGACTCCATTTGATATGGATTTTCTGCAAAACAAAAAACATGCAACAAACAAGAACTGGCACTGGGCACTCGATCAATATGTTAGTCCCAAAAATAGTATAAAAAGTTGCCAAAAGTATATGAAAGTTGTATAATATTGACATGGAACAATAAAGAATTATAGATATGACGGAGACGTATCAAGCTCCAACCCACGCCCAAGTGGAAGCCCCATGTTCCGCGCTAGTGGACGACACAGTCGAACAACGATTATGCCCATGCACAAGTGGAGGCCCCATGCTCTGCGCTGGTGGGAAGACTAGCATAGGCACCGGACGCGGTTGTTCTTTCGTTCTCTCTTGTATCCAAATTTGACACTTCTTGGAATGAAGTTCGAAGTTTTCGCGTCTTTTTTTTAAAAGGGGACGGCATTTTCTCCTTGAAGTGCTTTTCCGTCTTGAATCTCTCTTTTAATAGAAGTGACGACTGCCAGTTGCTCCCTCCCACGCGTCTTGCAAGCGGGGGCTGGGCAAGCTGTGTATGCTTGGGCCAGCCCGTGCACACACCTCGCCAAGACTTTGGCACCTGAATCCTCACGCGGTGCTCTAGAGTGAGCGAACGGGCACCTGTTGCCTTCGGCCCCTGGCCTTAGGGGCTCTCGCCTCTTGACCTTGCGAGGCAACGTGGCCCAACATACTAGCGACAGTCGACCCTCACTCAGGGGCTCTAGACGCAGGCTGGGCACTGAGGAAAGGTGGCCTGGGAAACACAATCACGGTCAGACACATCGTTAAGGAGTCCTTCACCAAGTGTTCTTCATATCTCCACGAGGCTCGATGGCTGATGGAGGCACCTCCGGAGGCCCCCAATCCCCGCAAGACCACGAGGGGCTCGCGGCTCGGTCCTGACTCCGGAGCCATCCGGACCGTGAGGAGCCCCCCCCCCCCGACAAGCTCCTTCGACCGCCTTGATGTCTAGCAGCATTGCGCCAAAACAAGGGGCGCACATAGGACCAAAAGCTTCAGAGGAGCGCGCCCTCAGGACACAGGAACCTGCCAAGGGCCACGAGCGCACCAAGCTAAGTTATTCTAATCTTGCCAGGAAGGAACCTTTCAATTAATGGCAATGTGATGCTAGAATATGAGCAGGAAACACTAATATAAAGGCGCAAGCGCCATAGTTCATTACACGCCCCAGCGGGGGCCTTCGCGACTCTTGATGCAGGAAATAAAAAAAGAAGCAGCCTCCTGAGGGCCGCTGTCCCTGAAGTCCGGGCTCCAGCGCCGCCCACGCTTAGTTGGGGTCCTCCTCCTCCTTCACGGGGGTACGGCGGCGTGGTAGCTCGTCGTCCTCCTGGACACGGGCAAGGCGACGTGGCGGCTCGTCGTAGTCGTTATCACTTGAGCTTCCCATAGAGGAGGCGCCATTGCTGCTGGTGGTGTCGCGGTCGTCGCCAAGGACAAGTTCACTGCCGAGGACGTCACACGACAATGATCGTCGTCATCGGAGAAGCGGTCGCCACTGCCACTGTCGCCCTCCGGGCAGCACCCTAGGCGCCCGCCGTCCTCGACAAAAATCTTGACGAAGAGTGTTGCCGCCCCGTGGTACCTGAAGTAGAGGGTGTGCCTCCCCGTCAAGCCACGGGCGTGGGCGAATGTTTGCCACACGTGGGTCAGGTACACCAGGCCCGAGGAGGTAACCTCAACCTCCACCCATGAGGACCGATTGCAACAACCATCGGGCTGTAGCCACAGCCCGATGGATCCTCCGGACGGAAGCTCCTCGACAAAGGAGCGCAGGAGCTGGATCGAGGTGCCGGGCGGACCCTATATCCACACCACGAACTCGCAGGCCGTGTCATCCGAGCGGGCCCGCAGGCGAGGTGGTCGGGCGGGCACCGCGTGCCTCCCTCCTTGGCCTCGTCCAACACAGCCTCCATGGCTGCCCTCACGGGAAGGACCCTTCCCGCGAGTGTTGGAGCCGGCGTGGACCCCCAAGTGGAGCACGCTCGCGTCGGAGAGGTGCCGCTACAGGCGTTGTGGTGATCTTGCATGGGCGGCCGCGCCCTCTCTTTGGAGGGGGCAACTCTGGCTCCTCCCATGGATCCTTCCCCTTCTCAGCGACAGAGCACCTTCTCACCGATGCCATGGATGTTGCAGCAAGAATGCAGAATGGAGGGACAAGTTGAAGATGGGATGGGGGATCCACCTCTGTTGGATTTCAGGTTCCGTCAAACCCTTGAGGTTCGAACTCTGGGGTGCGCACGAAGATCTCTCCTCCCCCTAGCTCATGCTCTCACCACCATCTCAAAGCTCAGCCGCCGAACCCGAGGAACAAGGGACACAAGAGTTTATACTGGTTCGGGCCACCGATGCGGTGTAATACCCTACTCCAGTGTGGTGTGGTGGATTGCTCTTGGGCTGAGGATGAACAAGTACAAGGGAAGAACAGCCTCCTGAGGAGAGGTCTCCTTGAGCTCGGTGAGCCTGAGTGGTAGAGGATGGTCCGTCTCCTCTTCTCGTTTAGCACGCCGTCTATGGTGGTGGCTAGTCCTATTTATAGAGGCCCGGGTCCTCTTCCCAAATATTAGGCGGGAAGGGATCCCACAACGGCCAGTTTGAAGGGGGATAACTAGTACAAGTTATCCTGACAAAAGGTGGTCTTCACCTGTAAAAGGCTCTGGTGGTGATGCCGTCCTGGGCTCCACGGTGACCTCCGTCATGCCATCCTGCTGGTCTTGGTCTTGTTGCACTGATATGGAAACCTTTGCCTGATTCCTCGGGACTCCTCGCCTGCGCTTGCTCTCTTGCCCGCGTTGGCGCCCGCCTGGCCTTGGTCATCATGGCTTGCATCACAGGGACCTCACGAGGTGCCCCTCTCCTTGATCTATCCGCCCCTCGCGAGCCAGCCTGGTGAGGCCTCCCCCAAGGAGGTCTTGCGTCACCCGCCTCGCGAGGCTTGGCCCCTCGCGAGGGTCTTGAGTGTTCGCTGATGAAGATGGGCCGTACAGGGCTGCTGGTGGAGCCACGCCGTGGGCCGCAGGCAGGCAAGTCTGGGGACCTTCGTTCCTAGGACGCCAACAGTAGCCCCCGGGCCCAAGGCGCGCTCGTGCTTGGCTTTGCGGCGACGCAAAGGGGCAAGTGCGGAGCGCCATGGGCCCCAATAGTCTGTGGCCTTGATTGATGCATGGTGACTGACGGGACATGGGCGCCTCCACTTCCCCATGCAGCCTCGATTTCTGCCTGGCTAGGCAACCACCATCGTCTTCATAGCTCCTCATCCCTTATGGGCAGCACTTTCCACCGCTCGCTCATCTCCCAGAAGGCTGCAGATCTCTTTCCCCGACTCAATCTGACACCAACTCCCCCCGCCGCCATGGCACCAAGCTAGAAGAAGAAGGCAAAGAAAGAGTCTCGTACCTCGGCCCCTGTGATGCAGGTCCTCGAGCCTGCCATCGAGCGGTCGGTGGTGCTCAACCAAGAGGCGATGGGCAAGGTGTGCCCTACACTCGCCACCGATTTCAATGAGTGGGGGCGACGGTGGCTTGGCCCGCTTCCCATGCCGAAATTGACATGATGGCCACCAAGGTCCCCATCCATCTTCATGCCCTCTGGGCCGGCCTGATTCCTCCCTTCTCCGATTTCTTCAACGTGGTGCTCTCGCATTACCCGATCAATGCGCTACACCTTGATCCCCAATCCATCATCCTTCTTGTTGTCTTTGCCTTTGTCTGCGAAGCCATGGTGGGCATTGCCCCTTCCGTGGCCTTGCTTCACCACTTCTTCTCGCTGCACCTAACAGACCCTCTCCAGCGCTCTGGGTGTGTGTCCTTCCATGCCGTCGCGGCGATAGCCGACTCGGGGATTGACTTCGAGCTCTCGCCGGTCGTTGGAGGATTCAGGAGGAGGTGGGTGAGGGAGTCACGGACTAAGGGGTCCTTGGGCGTCCGACCTGTTGGACATGGGCCGGACTAATGGGTTGTGAAGAAACAAGACCGAAGACTCTCTCCCGTGTCCGAATGGGATCCTTCTTTGCGTGGAAGGCAAGCTTGGCGACCAAATATGAAGATTCCTTTCTCTGTAACTGACCTTGTACAACCCTAGTCCCCTCCGGTGTCTATATAAACCGGAGGGCTTAGTCCGGATCGGGAGACAATCATAATCATAGTCATACAGGCTAGACTGTTAGGGTTTAGCCATTACGATCTCGTGGTAGATCAACTCTTGTAATACTCATATTCATCAAGATCAATCAAGTAGGAAGTACGGTATTACCTCCATAGAGAGGGCCCGAACCTGGGTAAACATTGTGTCCCCTGTCTCTTGTTACCATCGACCATAGATGCACAGTTCGGGACCCCCTACCCGAGATCCGCCGGTTTTGACACCAACGTTGGTGCTTTCACTGAGAGTTCCACTGTGCCATCCTCAAAAGGTTTGATGGCTCCTTCAATCATCTACAACGATGCTGTCCAAGGGGAAGTCTTCCTCCCTGGACAGATCTTCGTGTTTGGCGGCTTCGCACTGCGGGCCAACTCGCTTGGCCATCTGGAGCAGATCGACAGCTACGCCCCTGGCCGTCAGGCCAGATTCGGGAGCTTGAACTATGTCGCAGAAATCCACGGAGGCTTGATCTTTGACGGATTCGAGGCCACTGCAGTCGCTCCCGGTCACCTCGATGAACATGACTTAGATCTGTCATCGGGCCATACCCAGGAAATTGCACCTGTAACCGCTCCGGCCTTAGATCCAGAGTAGGTCGCGCCATCTGAGGACATGAAGCTCAACCCCGCCACGGAAGCTGCAGACTCCACGGCGTTGGAGACACACACACAGACCTTACTTCCGGTAATGCCTGCGTCACCGGAACCCCGGACTCGTTTTCGGTTATAAGTTCCGAACTATGTGCGTCCGCCCATGTCGAGCATGATCGGTCATCGATCGCCGAATTCAGCGCCGCGGACATCTTCTAGCACTTACCTTTGGGCGATGTGCTGAAATCATTAAAAAATCTATCCTTAGCGGGGGATTCACAGTCGAACTATATCCGGTCCGAACTAGAAGCTGATGACGGGAAATTTCGCTCCCCACCCGCCACCCACTTTATAGCCACTGTCGAATACTTAACAGACATGCTCGATTACGGCTCCGAAGACATCGATGGTATGGACGACGATGTAGAGGAGGAGCATGGCCAAAACCCGTCGTTTACCGGACGGTAGACGACCACTTCTTCGTACGACGTATACATGGTGGATACACCTAAAGAATCTAACGACGACGACAAAAAAGATCCAGTCGACGACAAACCTCCTGAGACACAGCCTAAGCGTCGTCGTCAGCAGCGCCGCTCTAAGTCACGTCGTGCACAAGATAGCAATACCGACACAGGAGAAGATAATACTCCTAGCGGTGCCGACGATAATGAAGACCCCGTTGAAGCAACTTCCGAACAAGAAGAACGGGAAGATGGGCAAGTTAGCCCCGACGAACAGACCATAAACAAAGACTCGGAGGACAGCAATTATCTTCCGCTCTCCGAGGATGAGGTGAGCCTTGGCAATGAGGATTTCATCGTGCCTGAAGAACCTCTCAAGCAGGAGCGCTTCAAGCGCCAGCTAATAGCCACTGCAAAAAGCCTAAAAAAGAAGCAGCAACAACTTCAAGCTGATCAAGATCTGCTAAATGATAGATGGACGGATGTCCTTGTAGCCGAAGAATATGGCCTTAAGCGCCCAGCCAAAAGTTACCCGAAGCGCAAATTGCTACCACAATTCGATGATGAGGCATTGGAGCCCATACCATCATCACGCAATGGGGCTGACCGACTACCACGTGGTCAGGATAAAGTGGCAAATCAAGCCGAACACCAGCCCGCCCCGCCTCATTATAAAGGCAATGATGAAACAGCTCGTGGTCACACATATGACCTCCGGAAAGACCTCAACAACAGAGCAAGGCATACCAGATCGATCTACGGATCGCGAGGACGTACCTCGACACGTGTTGACGGCTATCTATTCGGATGCGACAAGCCTAGTCATGCATGGGCCGAACACCGCAGATGGACTCCATCGGAGCTATGTCGCGATGCGGCCCGATATAGAGGCGCCGCACACCCTCTCTGCTTCACTGACGAAGTAATGGATCACGAATTCCCAGAAGGGTTTAAACCCGTAAATATCGAATCATCCAATGGAACAACTGACCCCGCGGTGTGGATCGAGGACTTTATTCTCTGCATTCATATGGCTCGTGGAGATGACATCCACGCCATCAAATACCTCCTTTTAAAACTCAAAGGGCCAGCTCGGCACTGGCTAAACAGTCTGCGCAAAAACTCTATTGGCAGCTGGGAGGACTTGGAAGAGGCCTTCCTTGACAACTTCCAAGGTACATATGTCTGGCCACCAGATGCCAATGACTTAAGTCACATTGTCCAGCAACCCGGAGAGTCAGCCAGGAAGCTCTGAACTAGGTTCTTAGTTAAAAAGAACCAAATAGTCGATTGTCCGGACGCGGAAGCCCTAGCGGCCTTCAAACACAGCATCCGGGACGAGTGGCTCGCTCGCCACCTCGGTCAAGAAAAACCAAAAATCCATGCCAGCCCTTACCGCTCTGATGACCCATTTTTGCACGGGAGAAGACAGCTGGCTCGCTCGTAGAAGCAATAGCGCCAGCGATCCGGGCACTTCCGAAGTCCGGGACAGTAATGGCAAACCACGATGCAGCAAATACAAGCACCACAATGATAACGAAAGAACGCATGACACATCGGTCAACGCCGAATTCAGCGGCCCCAAATCCGGTCAACGGAAGAAGTCATTCAAGGCAAATAGAGATGGACCATCCAATTTGGACAAGATATTGGACCGGACCTGCCAGATTCATGGCCACCCTGACAAACCAGCTAATCATACCAATAGAAGATGTTGGGTCTTCAAACAGGACAGCAAGCTCAACGCCGAACACAAGGGGAGGAGGCCGCCAGGCGATAGCGACGACGAAGAGGGTCACCAACTGAATACCGGGGGTCAGAAGAAATTTCCCCCTAAAGTTCGTTAGAGTCTCACCTCAAAATGTTCGAAGTTAATTCCGATAGCCGTGATGATAGCCATAGGTATCTAGGAATCGCACAAGCTTGGTGGCAAGGTCGTTGACTCCAATGGGCTATGGTTAATGAACTTCCTCAACATTTGGGGATCATCTATGTGAAACAATATGAGGGCCTTGCTACGGGTTGTGGCTACTAGAAACAAGCACGACATCAAGCTCATGAGCTTCAAGGGGGCTAGGACTCGCAATAATCAAATGGCGGCTCACCGTGTCAAGTGGGCGACCTCATGGTAATGCAGTCGAGCGAACTGCTAGATTTTAGGAAGAGGAGTTGTTCGACCTTCAAGAGACGATTAAGGGTGTGTGCAGGAGGAGGGGTGCTTGGGTGGTGTTCAAAGTGGTTGGGGCGAGCTCTCCATAGATGACGTCCATTAGACTGTTGGAAATGTGAGCGCTTTGGGTGCGTGAGTGAGAGTGGCTAGGTTCATATAGAGGCTAGCAATGTTCTGGGTGTGAGTAGAAGCGAGGGAGAGTGGCTGTGAAGTGGGGTCACGGGAGCTCGGGGTCGCTCATCTACAAAGCTTTCCTCTGGTGTGGGTGTCATTCTGGTGAACAGGGCTCGAGGGGGTGCACGAGGGGATAAGAATGACCGGAGGAAGGGCATCCTGCTCCTAGAACTATGAAGAAGCAATGATGAGCCCAGATTTTGATAAATGGCTTGAGACCATGAAATCTGAGATAGGATCCATGTATGAGAACAAAGTGTGGACTTTGGTTGACTTGCCCGATGATCAGCAAGCCATAGAGAATAAATGGATCTTCAAGAAGAAGACTGGCGCTGACGGTAACGTTACTATCTACAAAGCTCGACTTGTTGCGAAAGGTTTTCGACAAGTTCAAGGAGTTGACTATGATCAGACTTTCTCACCCGTAGTGGTGCTTAAGTCTATCCGAATCATGTTAGCAATTGCCGCATTTTATGATTATGAAATTTGGCAAATGGAAGTCAAAACTGCATTCCTTAATGGGTTTCTTAAAGAAGAGTTGTATATGATGCAATCAGAAGGTTTTGTCGATCCTAAAGGTGCTAACAAAGTGTGCAAGCTCCAGTGATCCATCTATGGACTGGTGCAAGCATCTCGGAGTTGGAATATACGCTTTGATGAGGTGATCAAAGCATATGGATTTATGCATACTTTTGGAGAAGCCTGTATTTACAAGAAAGTGAGTTGGAGCTCGGTAGTATTTCTAATATTATATGTGGATGACATATTGTTGATTGGAAATGATGTAGAATTTCTGGATAGCATAAAAGGATACTTGAATAAAAGTTTTTCAATGAAAGACCTCGGTGAAGCTGCTTATATATTGGGCATCAAGATCTATAGAGATAGATCAAAACACTTAATTGGACTTTCGCAAAGAACATACCTTGATAAAGATTTGAAGAAGTTCAAAACAGATCAGTCAAAGAAAGGGTTCTTGCCTGTGTTACAAGGTGTCAAGTTGAGTCAAACTCAATGCCCGACCACTTCAAAAGATAGAGAGAAAATGAAAGTCATTCCCTATGCCTCAACCATAAGTTCTATCATGTATGATATGTTGTGTACCAGACCTGATGTGTGCCTTGCTATAAGTTTAGTAGGGAGGTACCAAAGTAATCCAGGAGTGGATCACTGGCAGCGGTCAAGAACATCCTGAAGTACCTGCAAAGGACTAAGGATATGTTTCTCATTTATGGAGGTGACGAAGAGCTTGTCATAAATGGTTACGTCGATGCTAGCTTTGACACTGACCGGATGACTCTAAGTCACAAAATGGATACGTATTTATATTGAATGGTGGAGTTGTAAGTTGGTGCAGTTCCAAGGAAAGCGTCGTGGCAGGATCTACGTGCGAAGTGGAGTACATAGTTGCTTCAGAAGCAACAAATGAAGAAGTCTAGATGAAGGAGTTCATATCCGATCTAGGTGTAATACCTAGTGCATCGGGTCCAATGATTTTTTTTTGTGACAATACTAGAGCAATTGCCTTAGCGAAGGAATCCAGATTTCACAAAAAGAACCAAACACATGAAGAGACACTTCAACTTCATCCGTGATCAAGTCAAGGAGGGAGACATAGAGATTTGCAAAATATACGTATGGATCAATCTTTACCTCTTGACCATTTCGAAACTCCTCGTCATGTCCGTGATCTCATCTGGGACTTCGAACAACATTCGGTCACCAAATCACATAACTCATATAATACAAAATCGCCATCGAACATTAAGCGTGCGGACCCTACGGGTTCGAGAACTATGTAGACATGACCGAGACACCTCTCCTGTCAATAACCAATAGCGGAACCTGGATGCTCATATTGGCTCTTACATATTCTACGAAGATCTTTATCGGTCGAACCGTTATGACAACATACATTATTCCCTTTGTCATCAGTATGTTACTTGCCCGAGATTCGATCGTCGGTACCCACATACCTGGTTCAATCTCGTTATCGGCAAGTCTCTTTACTCGTTCCGTCATACATCTTCCTGTAACTAACTCATTATTCACTTTGCTTGCAAGGCTTCTTATGATGTGCATTACCGAGAGGGCCCAGAGATACCTCTCCGATACTCAGAGTGACAAATCCTAATCTTGATCTATGCCAGCCCAACAAACACCTTCGGAGATACCTGTAGAGCATCTTTATAATCACCCAGTTACGTTGTGATGTTTGATAGCACACAAGGCATTCATCCGGTGTCTGGGGGTTGCATAATCTCATAGTCAAAGGAATATGTATATGACATGAAGAAAGCAATAGCAATAAAACCGAACGATCAAAATGCGAAGCTAACGGATGGGTCTTCTCCATCACTTCATTCTCCTAATGATGTGACCCCGTTCATCAAATGATAACACATGCCTATGGTTAGGAAACTTAACCATCCTTGATTAATGAGGTAGTCTAGTAGAAGCCTACTAGGGACACGGTGTGTTGTCTATGTATCCACACATGTATCAAGTTTCCGGTTAATACAATTCTAGTATGAATAATAAATATTTGTCATGATATAAGGAAATATAAAATAACAACTTTACTATTGGCATATTTTCTTCAGCCCTTGTGTAAGAGCATCTCTTGCAGACCCTGTATAAGTGGCCAAACCCTTATAATTTTTGTGTTTTACAGTTTTGGTCGAAAAAAGTGTTCAGAACAGAAGCTATAAAAGTGGTCCAACCTGTAAATTTTTTAAGGGCCACCGAAAATGCACACGCGAAACCCTTATGTTTGGAGGTTGGAAGGCCGAATCTAGGGGGTCCCGTATACCGGTCAAACCTCGTCGGAGCAAACATGCCGCCGCGGAGTTTGCCGGAATCCGCCCTGAACTCGCCGGAAATCATCACCGCACACCGGAAAAGGCTGCTAGACGCCGCAATCGATCGCCGCCGGTTCAAATTGGATGAGCTCGACATCGTCGTGGCCTCCCATGACCTCAGCCTGGTCGTCGGAATCCTCCTGGCGCGGCAGGCGAAGAGGCACGGCTCGGCCGGCGCGGCTTGCAATAGAGCAAGGCGTGGACGGCGGAGGCGACGGGGCGTGGCCGACGAGGCTGTGCGCGGCCGGCGTGGTGATGGGGCGCGGCCAACGGGGATGGGTTGCGGCCGACTGGTGACGTGGCACGGCTGGCGGGCGACGGGGCGCAGCCGACGGGGTTGGGCGTGACCGGCACGGCTGGCGCGGCCGGCTGGGGAAGGGGCGGCAGCGGTCGGACTGGAGGAAGGAGCTCTTTATCCTCGTTTTACAATTTGTTTTACAGTATGCGCTCGGTTGGAGCTAAAATGAACTCTTAAAATGTATTTTTTTTCAACCTGTATCCTAATTTTACAGTTTGCGATTTTAAGGGGTGTGCTAAAGATGCTCTATACTACGCTGCCAAGACTGATTGGACGATAAATAAGCTTCAGTCTGCCGTAGGCTTTAGTCTGACGCGTCGATTTCGATCGAAATATGGAACTGTTGTGATCAGGCGGGCGTGTCGTCAAATCATCTGTGTCTATCGATCGTTGACCCGGTGCTGCTTTCCTCAAGCGTCTCTATCATGAAAGATTTGAACCGGGCCTAATCAGGTACCCTTTCAAGACGGTGCCGCGCATAGCGCTTGTCCACGAGTAGTCAAGCGATTTGATGAGAGGAGTTAAGACGAGCAAGAAGACGAGAAACAGCACCTAAGCTAGCTGCTGGACTACCTCACTGATTTGTCCGCTGCTAGGGCAGTCACTCATCTTGCTCAAAATTGACCGGATTTGATTTGATATGATTTGATTTGACTTGACTTGATTTTCTGCCACTATTGTGTCATATATCAGTGCTTGTGAGACAATCTGGCATGGGTGTTCACCAAAAGAAAAGAAAAACAGAATAAATATGATGGGCTAAAGTGATAATAATTGTGTGTAAATTAAGAAGTATAGCTTCATCGGTACCTCGAGTGGAGGCATATTATTCATTTGGCGCCATATCAATTAACTTTGTGCAAGAAAACGTTATGTGATCGTAAATGATCACACGTGCGAGAGACAAAGAAACATAGATCAGGGGCCAGCAGGGAGAAGAACATAGTTATTGGAGTCACGAGAATTTTGTGATTGTATATACTCCGACAACCACCACGAACCTGAGGATGGGTGTGCACTAGCTACCTGCCGCGTCTTCCTTCACACCTCCATCTGATGGCTTCATTGACCCAGGATGTGGAACGCCTACAGCCCCTTCGCCCGAGATCATATCCAGAATAGCTTCACTGTGCAAATATTGGAGTGGCTTGCCAAGTTGTGGAACAGCTGAACGAGATGTCTTTTTTAATTGAGAAACGAACGAGATTATTGCTAGGTCAGCAATATACAAAGCCCGAGAGCTGAGGTGTTTCCGTCGCTTTTCTTCATTGCTAGAGAGACGTACAAAGCCTGAGGGCCAATGAGACGACGACGCATCTTTTTGTTTCTTCAGTTTTTTTTACATTTTTATTACTAGCACATATGCCCGTGCATTGCAACGGGGGATAAAATAGTATGGATTTAAAGTCAGTGAGAATTATATGTGCAAGCAAAACCCTGTGTGCACATGAATAAGAAATATTTAGCTTCTCGGTTTCGCCGTGTGTGAAGGAATAAATCCGCTATTTTTCCATTCATTGATCGAGGGCATTTAAGAGTTTTGTTATGTCATCATACGCCAGAGAAGGCCCATGAGTTATTCAATATACTCTTCCTTCCAATTCTTTCAATCGAGGGGATTTTGAGGAATGATATTTCTGAATACTCTAGGAAATATGAACAATTTTTTAAATCCTGAACAGGTTTTTGAAAATTATGTACACTTTCAAAAAAACGCGAAAAAATATGAAAGGGAACATCTTTTAAAATTCACAAACATTTTCTGAAAACACCAACTTTTTTATAAAAACATGAAAATTATTTGAATTTGTGAACATTTTTTAAAATGGGAACATGTGTTGAAATTTCATAAGAATTTTCGAAAATGTGTATATTTTATACACGAACATTATTTTTAATTTCAAAATTTTCACTAAAACATGAATATTTTTAAATTTGGATCATTTTTTGAAATGCCACTTACTTTTTAGAAATCTTGAACAATTTAGAAAAACAATAATAGTTTTAAAGAATGGGCAACTTTTTGCAAGTTCGGGATATTTTTCAAAATAGCAACTAAATTTTAGAATTCTGAATTATTTCAAAAATTGTTTTCTGAATTTTGAACTTTTTTAGAATATTTAATTTAGGAAATAAATTCTAAAAGAAAAATAAACTTGGAAGAAAAAAAAGAGATAGGGAAAGGACAATAACAATAGAAGTAAAACACAGAAAAAAAATATGCCAGACTGTTATTGGTTGGCCTGTGCGAACCTCCGACTATTTTTTGCCTCATGTGGAAAATAACGTTTTCTAAACTGCGTGGGCAGAAAAATATGCGGGCTAGCTTCTCTGGGCCACACCACGCGGCCCATGTATGAAAATTCTTTTTCTAGGAGACAAACACGTACGAATTTTTGTCTAAAAAAACACGTATGAATTTAGTATCACCTCAGGTAGAAAAAAATTGGACAGTGAACGGATGAAAAAATTGGCGAAACACACCTCGCTTTATTAGTAGGTATTTGAATTTTGAACTTTTTTTAGAATATTTAATTTAGGAAATAAATTCTAAAAGAAAAATAAACTTGGAAGGGAAAAAAGAGATAGGTAAAGGGAAATAACAATAGAAGTAAAACACATAAATAAATATGCCAGCCCGTTATTGGTTGGCCTGTGCGAACCTCCGACTATTTTTCGCCTCGTGTGGAAAATAGCATTTTCTAAACTGCGTGGGCAGAAAAATATGCGGGCTAGCTTCTCTGGGCCACACAATGCAGCCCATGTATGAAAATTCTTTTTCTAGGAGACAAACACGTACGAATTTAGTACCACCTCGAATAGAAAAAAAATTGGACGGTGAACGGATGAAAAAATTGGCGAAACGCACCTTGCTTTATTAATAGGTATAGGTATAGATTTTTCTTCAGGTTTCTTTGCTTCTTTGTAGTTTTTCATCGGTTTTCCTCAGTTTTATCAAAAGAGAAAAACTCTTTTTTCAACACATGTCAACTTTCTCCCACACAGTGTACATTTTTGCATATATAAGGAATATTTTGTACATAATTTTAACATAGTTTTAAAATATGATTAAATCTTTTAAAAATATATGATTTGGATGCTATTTGTTTCTCATACACTCTCTACATATTTTGTATACATCTGGAATATATTTTTTATGCATGTTTAACATTTCTTAAATAAATTATTAACTCTTCTTAAAAAATATTGATGTCTAACTTTACACACGACTTTACACTTTTCGTATAAAACAGGAATATTTATTAATATACATTAAAATTTTCAAATACATGATTGATTTTTTTTGAGATATATGTTTTTTGACGCTTACTTTTTTCATACACATTGTATATTTTTTGTATACATCAGTAACATATTTTATACTCCTTCCATCCCAAAATATAAGATTATTTTACACTACAGATGTAGTACATGTTCTTATATAGGGATTGACTATTCATCACCCTGGATGAGGAATAGTTATTCTTCATCCTCCTTTATTTAAATATCAATGCATCATAATTTTACATTTTGTAAATTTTGTAGAGTATTGTTTTATATGTAAAATGATAACTAAGAAAATCTATAATCACCGTAAAAAATATTTCACGTTATGTAAAATTACAAACATAAAAACATAGTGTAAAATATACATAAAACATTTTTTTGTCTTATTACATATATTTTTGTTTTCTTATGCCAAGTTTTTTATACTGAATCAATATGTATATAACTATTTGTATTCTAAATGTAATTTATTTATAGAACGATTGTAAAATTACCTCAGATGAAAAATAACTTATTCTGCATCCTGAGTGATGAATAATATTATTGTGTGTGTGTGTGTGTGGGTGTGTGTGTGTTTTGATGTCAGCTTTTTTCATATATGTACATTTTTCGCATAGAATTGCAACCCTTTATACACATTTCACATTTTCCAACATGATTAAAAATTTTACTTACATACTTGTTATTCTAATAGACGTTTTCTTAATATGCACTAAATGCTTTTTTCCAATATGTGTTAAAAAATTAAATGTTACAATTTTTTTCTATCCTGTCAACATTTTTTGCAATATGTCCCAAGTCCGTATTTAAAAAAAATTAAGTAAATATAGGTGTTACAATATTGTCGAAAATATAGACAAACAGAAAAAAAAGGAACAGAAAATGAAACAAACAATCGAAGGAGGCTACCTTCAGACTCGCTACTTGGCTGGACCGTGATTGCTGTTCTTTGACGCAACACTACGCTAAGTCTCGCTGTAAGCAAGATATAGCTGTGCGGCGCCTATTCCTATTTGCCGCCCATCTGCCGCAAATAGACGAGAGGGGCAGCCCACTGTTTCAATTTAGCTTTCTTTTTTCTTTTTTTCTTCAACTGTTTCTGTTTCGTTTTTTTCCTTTCCTCCACTGCTTCTGTTTCGTTTTCCTCCTCTTTCACTTTCAAAATTTCACAAAACTTTAAAGAAAAGTTTCATGTCTTTTCTTTTGGTGTTTCCTTAGAATATGGTCTATGATTTCAAAAATGTTCAGCCTATATTATAAAATATATGTAATATGAAACAGTTCATTATATATTACTCCCTCGATAGTAAAATAGATGATAGTCCATCGTGTTATAAAATATTCATCATGTTAAAATATTCAATGTTCATCCTATGTTATCAAATATTCAATATGTTCATCCTATAACAGTGCCAAAAGAGTCTTATATTTTGATACAAAGGGATAAAATGGTCATCCTATGTTCTAAAATATTCAATATGTATTTTAAAAATAATTTTCTAGTATGGTAAGTTCATGAATTTGAAAAAAGTTGTCAAATTTGGAAAAAAAAAGTTCACAAATTCAGAATAATTCTTTGAAAATGTGCATAGTTTTGAAATTCAAAAGAATTTATGCAAATCGAGATCATTTTTTGAAATGCCAACCATTTTTTGTGTAATCAGAATCGGTTCGCCACAGTTCAACGAGTTTGATTTGGTGCAACGGGTTTGTTGCAGTAGTTAATACAGTAAATGTTGCAGAAAATGCTTGCTGGGCTGGCCCAGCTGCGCTGGCTTCATTGAAGCCTTGGCTGTTTGCCTCCGATGGTGTTCCTATGTCTCATTTATGGCCAGTACTCTGCGCCGGCGCACCGGTCGAAACTTTCGATCGGCCGGCTACCTACCGCTCGATGCGAGACCGCGTGGCCGTTGGATCTGGCGCTTTCTCCTCTTGGTCAACGCTACCACCCCACCTCCAATCATCCACACAGCGCTACCCCATCCCTTGATGGGCACCGGATTTGTGTGGGGCTATAGGAAAGGGCGTCGCCTAGCTTGCCGGCTCACCCCGAGCGCCGCTGCCCCCGCCATCCGTCTCCCCGTCGCTGTCGGCCGTCCATCTCCATCGCTGTTTTTTCGCCCCCCCCCCTCCGCCGTAGACAAGTGTGTACCTCGGCCCGGCAGTGGTTGCAACTTGCTAACATGTGGTTGCAGCATTCAGGTGCATCATCCCGTCGTCCTCGCCATTGAAGCTCCCTGCACGGGTGTACGCCGAGCGCTCCGTCGTGCCCTATCGTAGCAAATCAGCTCAACGGTGGCAGCTTTTTGTTTGATGGTTGCGGCAAATCAGCTCAACCTCCGTGGTCGCCATGGTCACCGTCGAATAAAAGAAAAATCTCGTTCCAGCAAATTTGTACACAAGTTCCAGCAAAACTCTTAGATAGTTGTAGCAAAACAAAAGGCATCGCCACCATCAACCAACGTCGCCATGCATGCATGTAGCAAAAAAAGTCGCCGGTGGTAGCAAAATTAGGATGTGGTTGTAGCAAAGGTGCTGCTGGTCCAGTAGGATGAACTCCAGTAGTAGCATTTTTGGGTGCTGGTTCCAGCAAACCTCCCAGCCGGTTCCAGCAAAACAGGTTGCGGTTGCAGCATCCCCGGTCCACCAGTCAAAAATGTCGCCGTGACCCGACACTTCGCCGCGGTCACCG
Organism: Triticum aestivum; assembly: GCF_018294505.1. NCBI lineage: Eukaryota > Viridiplantae > Streptophyta > Magnoliopsida > Poales > Poaceae > Triticum > Triticum aestivum. Next base: position 482,245,007 of record NC_057797.1, read on the forward strand.
GTTCCAGCGAAAATAGGGCATGGTTGCAGCTCTGAGTCTAGCCGGTCGCAGCACTTGACCGCAGGGGAGGAAACGAGGACATGGACGAAAGTACACCGCGGTGCCTTCCTCGTCGTCGTTCATGGTCTCCGCCATGAGCGCGCTAGCAATACGCGCGGGGATCAGCAGAGAGGGGGAGGGGGAGAAGCGGAATAGCCGCGGGTGCGCTGGGGAGCAGCGAGGATTAGCAGAGAAGGGGCAGGGGAAGAAGCGAAATAGCCGCGGGCGCGCTAGAGAGCAGAGATGCGGGAGGTGGAAGAAATAGGGGAGAGGCAGCATACATGGGGGCCTGCATCCTACGTGTCGCAAGTTGCTTCGCTGGGAGTGTGCGCGCGTGGACGCGACCGGCCGATGCTTCGGCCGGTGCTCCGACCCTAAACGTTTACCCTCATTTATAGGGAGATGTTGGGAAGCCTCGCATCAAGCAGAACGCTAGATGCACCGGTTCAGGCATGCGGGAGGCCACACCTAGTTTTTTTAAAATAAATATTTGTTTTCACTTTTTTTCGTTTATACTTTAAAATATTCTAAATAAATATATTATAAAAAACACTCTACATAAGAAATTTGAAAAAACATTAACCGAGCATTTGAAAATATCAAATGTGTATAGAATAATATTTCTCATTTATACAAAAAATTATGCAAGAAAACATATACAATATGTGTGAAAAAGTTGAACATGTTAATCAAGCATTTGAAAAAAAGTGTGTATGGAAACAATGTTAAATGTGTAAAACAAATATTAAATGTGTAGTTGAAATATGTTAAATGTGTATAAAAAATTTGGTCATGTATTCAAACAATATTAAACTTGTATTTGAAAATGCTAATAAAGCACTTGATAACGGTTAAATGTTTATAGAAAAAATATTGACTATGTATTAAAAAATGTTAATCTTATATTTGCAAAATCTTACTAAATATTTTTAAAAATATTAAATGTATATAGAAAAAGGTTGACCATGTATTCAAAAAATGTTAATCTTGTATTTAAAAAATATTAAATTCGTATTATAAAAATGTATTAGACATATACCAAAAACATGTATAGAAAAACAGTGAAAATCGAGAGAAAACAAAAAACTGATGAAATGAGAAACAAACAAAAAACAAATAATAAAGAAAGAAAATTTAAAAACATAATGAAAACCAAGAAATAAACATGGAAAAAGAAAGAAAGGAAAAAAACTGGAGAAAGAAACGAAGAAAACCGATGAAAAACAAAGAAAAAGGGAAAACTAAAAAAAACTAAAAACCAGCGAAAACCCAGCTCTTTTCCCTCAAGTTGGTTGCGTCCTACTACTTTGCCACGAACCTGACAATTACTCAGGTGCTTGCAGCGCTACGGAGAATCCAGGAGACCTAGAATCGCTCTATGGGTACTCCCCCTTTTCTATTTTTTTGAAGTGTGCGTAAATGGGCCGGCCATTTACTGTAGGTGTGAGCTCCGTCCATCTCTCTATAAGTGAGATATTGCTCTCACGCACAAGCCGTGACTAGGGACTCTCCCGGTGTGGTGCCCAGCTAAATAGAGCAGACCTAGCTAGTGAGAAGCTTCCAGAAGCTTCTAGGGACATTGAGACAACACGAAGTGAAAATGTAAAGATATAAAAGGTACTCCTTCTGTCCCATAATATAGTATTTTTTTGACACTAATGACAAAAAACATCCTACATTATGGGATGAAGAGAGTAGTATCTTAATAGGTATCCACGCAAATACATTATCAATAAAAGAGAAGGATTTGCTCCCGTAAAGGTGGAAAGGCACGTGGATTAGGTTAGTTAAATTTAGGAACCAGAAGAGATGTACTCCCACCGGGCAGCCACGTGGGGTCTGCCTGCACCCAGCAGGCCTGCACTCCTATTATAGGAGGAGCATTGTGAATCATGGTGCGAGCTAGTAAAACGAGGTCACTTTCGTAACATGCGGGTACTGCTATCCGGCCGTTCGCTATCCGATGGGCCTCGTCTAGGTAATGGTGGTCACCCATTTCTATTGCTTACGTGCTGATTTCGTGTGAGCCATCATTACCTCGTTTGATAGCTCTACATTTTCTAAGTATTTTGGGAATCCTGCAGTTTTTTCAAATACTATGGTTTTAATTACTTTGAGTTATTTGGTTTCCACAAAAACTGTAGTATTTATGCTACAATATTCACTAAAATGCGATATTTCCTATGTCTAAAAAAAGAACACCTGAGCATGTTGCTCCTTGCTCTGTCCCGAGCCGCCGCCGCTCTCTCGTCATTGTAGATCGTCTCTCCCTCTATAGTCGTGGACAGACAAAGAAACGACCATGGAAAAAACAGCGAGAGTACGCTTGAATAAATCATTTCTCTTCTCAATGAGGCGTGTGACATAAAGCCAGCACTCGCAGAGGAAGACACCTCCTATCGCCTCATGAAAATTCCAGTCACCGCCGCTCCTACTGCTCTTTGTGCGATTGGTGCGGTGCCGGCCGGCAGATGGCAAGTCGAGTCTGAGAGGAAGGAGTTTTGTTAATTCAAGAGCTTTATTGATTTAAACAGCAGGGTTACATCCCTTCATTGCACAAGCCGTAAGGAAGGATGGGATATAGTTTATCCAAATACGTCTTCTCCTAGAGGAACTACATTGCCTAGCGTAAGATGCGCCAATTCATTTGCTTCTCTATCTGTAAAAACTAACTGAAGTTCCTCAAAATTCCCACAAAGCTCTTGTATCTCGTTCACAGTGGTCGTTATCTCCCATCGGTCTACCCCAGCAGAATTGCATTGTTTTATAACTTGTTGAACATCAGATTCAATAATGACCTTCCGATACCCCAAGTCTGCAGCCAATTTTATGCCATCTCTAATAGCATATGCTTCAACTGATCTTGCATTGAGACCCGTTTTATACCATATGGATTGTGCTCTGAGTAGATTACCTTCATGGTTTTGCACACCCAGACCAGCACCTCCTTCATGAGTTTCTTCACAGAAAGCAGCATCCACATTAACTTTAATGAAACTTTCCTCTAGTGGCTTCCACTTCTACAGTTCCTTGCTCGCGCGGACTGCATGTTGTGATCCTGTAACTGCGAGGTCTGTGGCTACATCGATTACCCATTTTACAGATTGTGCTATGGACCGAGTGGTTTCTCCATGGGTGCCTGCATTTCTCTCTGTCCAAACAGCCTAAGATCCGCATAAAATGATGCATGTCGTTGTTTGGTTCACCTCCTCTCCTTCTATTATGTCCATCGCCCAAGTTTCAGGGTGTAGGGTTGGTACATTGGTCGATGTCAAGTTCTTGATCTCCTACCAAAACAGTTTCGCCCATGTGCACTCGAACAATCACTACTGCAGGATGCTGCTAACGCGACACTACGATTAGAGACCCTTCGACGAAACTGTGTGCGATGCAATAATCACAAACGGTGGTGTAAAAAACCGTCAAAAAAGTGCAAAACATTTGCGATGGAGGATGCATCAAACATGGTTCAGATTTTAGTTGCGTGTGCGATGTAGGGCATATGGTTCAGTTCAGTTAACTGTTTGTGATGAGGAGGAACAAAAGAAATAGGCAACCAGATGAAGGTGTGTGCGATATACAACATACGGTTCACTCGGATGAACTATTTGTGATTAGGCAACACAAAAGAAACGGTCAGCCAGATCAAGGTGTGTGAGATATACGGCATATGTGGCTACTACACACATGACATTTTCACACACCAATAAAGTAAACTATATATTACATGCATGATTAACTAGCATAAACGACCATCTGATCATCATCTACTTCTCGTGACGCTTGCTCTGCTTGTGGCTCGATCCGGGCTCATTGATTTGGGTAACGAGGCACTTCCTCATGTCAACGAGCCGCATGTGCATCTCGTAGCATGTGTACACGCTCTTGGCCGTGAACTTGAGGCGAGGTTCATCCAGTTGCCGCATCCAAGCCCTGTGCCAGGATATGGGACTTGTTCTCTGAGCATCTTGCTTCATATTTTTGTAGTAGGGGTCAATGATGGCCGTGGCGAGTGCGACCAGGGAGTCCTTCTTCGTGTTTCCCCAGACCCTGTAGTGGCCACATATTTCGACAAGGTTCTTGCAGGCCAAGCCTGTAACACTTAGCGCTTTTACATCATCGGTGGTTTCCACCACTTGTAGTCGGTGCTGTTGACAAACCTGTTGAAACGGTCGCAAGGCTCTGTGGCCATGTAGTAGTGGTAGATGAGGACATGATGGCGCACACACGACTGGGCGATGGCAACCTTCTGATCTATGCTGGGACGATCGGCGGTGTACTGGAGGTCGATGCCAACCACCTTGTACTTGTCTCGAGCAAGCAACTGCTCAACGGTGTTGATGTAGTCGTCCACCATGGTCGGGTCGATGGTGTACACCATCGAGAGATCCGTCTCCCTTGCGTGGGTCTCCACTCTATGCTCGCCGAACTCCATTGGAGCGCCGCTAGGCATCCCCTCTCTATGTGTCGTTGTGGGTGTGCTTGTTGTGTTGTGGGGCGCGATCGAAAGGTTGAAGAGACTAAGGTTATAATGGCCACGGGAATTAAAGGGGATGCCAGACGGCCAGGAATATCAGCAGGCCGTGATGGCAGTTCTAATTTGCAGCACGTAACTGCATCATGTGGCAACATGCGTGGTGCAATTGCATGCATATGGGCCCCCCCGACGTGATCGCATGCACGCCCAACCGCTGGCGGAGCGCGCCCAAATTCAAACATTGCATCGGGATGCCCATGTATCGATTAGACAAAACATCCAATTATGTTATATAACAAATACCATTAATATTGCAAGGTTCAAATTCAAAGATTACAATGCCCAAATTTAAACATTGCAATCATAGTCATTTCTGAAAAGGGATCAGCCGTTGACAAGTCATGTATGGGTTTGACACAATGACTTCCAATTGCTTTGCCATATGCTCTTCCAATACGAAGTTTAGCTTTTTTGGAGCCTCTTCCATTCTGCAGTACCTGTCGGCTCTGATCGACACACCATTCATCTTTCCTAATTAAATGCGTGTTCAACCTCAGTACCCTCATCACCTTTGCTCTGGCAAGAAAGAACCTGGCGAGTGTAATCTCCGGTAAGGTCCCTCGGTAGGAGTTCAAAGTAATATTTGAGAGATGCAGATCCATGCATCTGATGTGATTGTCGTTATAAACACTATCCACCTCCGGGCCTATTATTATCTACAAAAGAAGAGAACGTGTTAGTGCCTACATGCAGTTTTGAACACTGCTACACGCCCATTTGGTTTGCAGGATTTGTAAAAAGCACCAATGTGCCATCTTCGATCTGACATGATTAACATGGGCATTTGTTTACAATCTAGAAACATGTAGCCTTCTTCACAAGAGGTTGGATTGGATGAAAAAATCCCTAAGAAAACTAGTACATATGAATCTAAAGGAGAAATGCTTATGGATTATAACCATATGAATCAAGCAACCAATATGGGGTGGGGGTGTATGTCCTGAAATCCTTCAGAAATTGTAGTACATTGTCATTGTAAACTTGGGAAAAGGTGCAAAAAAATTGAAATCCCTTATGGTTAACATTTAACAGGAAAGGAACATCACCTCGATATACAACTTCTTCAGGCACAGATAGCATCTCAAGCAACTGACAACTTGGTCCAGGTTGGGGCCGACAGATTCTAGTGTCAAGACCTTCACTGTGCCCAGAATCTGGGTGAAGCTTTGCTGGATGATAGACGAACATCAATCTTCAAAACTAGAAATAATGTTGATATCAAGAAGGAGATGTATAAGGCGACTGTTGTACCTGAAAGTAGTAGTATTTGATAGACGAGTAGTCCACCACTGTCAATTTCGGCGCAGAAATGACATTGATTGTTGTTGGACCTTGTTGATCAACTACAAGTAATCTCTCAAGTGAAGGTATGCCCTCAATAGCCATATTGTGGTCCACCTTTTGTGATCTCTCGTTGCAGCACCAGTAATACACACAAATAGTCCGGAGAGTCCGGGAGGTGATGTGCAAGGTACTCGACCAATTCATCGCCTGAAGACGAAGGAACTCGAGTGCAGTACAGCCGTGAAGCAGGCGCTCCATGTCATCCTTTGGGATGCAGACGGCGATGAGCTCGAGGTGCTTCAGTCGTGGTAGAAAAAGAGCGGGCGCGTCATTAAGGGGGGGCATGGCAGTTCATGAACTTGGCGAGGCGTGGCATGGGCGCGAAGCGGAGTGCGGACGTTGACAGCAAGCGCATATGCCCATCATTAAAACTGAGCTTCTCGAGATGATCTATGGCGGGGGATCAGAACCACTCGTCAAGCTTGGCTCGGTCCTTGCCATTGGAACGGAACTTTCCCGTGATAAGGCCTTTGATTGGGCCATGGTGACTGCCGAGGATCTGAGAGAATGCATCCAAGCTTTGGCGATAGCCATGGCAGAGCTCGTGGGCGTCGAGGAGGTCGACAGGGGTGAGGAGCCATAGGGGACGCCACCATCGGGAAAGGGCGGGTGTCCTCGCCCGATATTTGATTGGGAGGAGGGATATGATGACTCTCAACATATCATCAGGGAGGTTGTTGATGAAGTCTAGGCCTGCTGGAGTCACTTATAGTTCTTTCTCGACTCGCCTCCGCTTGTTGGCAGCCTCATTCTCCACCTCGTCGGCGGCGACGGAAACCTCTATCTCCATATTCACGCCATGCTCCGGTGCTTCAGCAGCCCCGGTGTCGCCACTCCTTCTGATGGGGCGCTTCAGCGGCATCCTCATACACTGGCGGCTTTGAGGACTCAGAGCGGCGTCGAGGATGCGGGCAGAGAGAGAGGATTGTGTGTGTGGTGAGGATGGGGGGTGCGGCCGCTCGACCAGTGGGAGCGAGGCGGGCAGAGATCCAAGGCTGTCTCGCTTCCCGGTGAGAATGACTGCTTAATCTATGAATGAAATATATGCTTAGTTATTGAATTTTAGTTGAAAAAATTAGATAGTGCTATTGATTTTTAGCTGCATATTTTGACAAATCGTAGTGTCTCTTGGCTTAGCACCGAAGTCTGGCTTTAATTTGCATACCGTAATCTGAACTGTTTGCGTTGAAGAGATGCACAGATCCTGCGTTGAACAGCTTGCACGCTTCCCGGTGAGCCTGCGCACCGGACTGTGCTAGCACGCCTCCCATTCAGTCAAGTAGCTATCCGCACGGCACCTCCTATAGCCATTAAAACCAAGACATGTGGGGTCATGTGAATGGTTAATAGAATGCACACGGTTCAAATTCCACAAACGTTTGAGATATTAAAGTGGCAACTATTTTTTCAAAATGCCTTTGTTGGTTGTTATTTGAGTGAGCCTTCTCTCAAAATGGACACGAAAAATACCACAGCATGACGGGTGCCATTCCATGATAGCATGCCAAGTTTCATGAATTTTAGACGAGTTTTGTATGTACCAGAATTTAAAAGCCAGGTATCTCAACATTTTGCCGGCAATCAACAGTGCCCTGGTGTTTGAAATTCATTCCCATTTTTTGCATGGGACCTAAGCATGCACCCAAGGACACAAATTTGATTTTTCAACCAATTTATATGCACTGGAGCATGTGCATGTATTTCAAATTTGAATTATGCACATAAAATGCCTAGAAAACCTAGTTAATGTATAAAAATGTCCAAACGAACCCCTAAAAATTCCAAAACTTAACACAACACTCCTGTGTTCTGTGTTGTCACTAGAAAATTTTTGAAAGCAAGAAGAGGCAACGGATGTTGTTTCGGCCCCAAAGGTGGCACGTTCCGTACTGAAACCATCAGGCTTGTTGTGAGAAGCTCTAGTTTGTGAGAAGCTTATACCCAAACCTGCCCCAAATGAGACAAAAATTTTCCACGACATGTCGGGTGCTACTCCATGATACCATGCCAAGTTTCATGAATTTCAGACAAGTTTTGGATTTACTAGAATTTAAAAACCAGGTATCTCAATGTTTTGCTGGCAATCAAAAATGCCCTGGTGTTTGAAATTCATTCCCATTTCTTGCGTGGGACCTAAGCATGCACCCAAGGACAAAGATTTGATTTTTCAACCATTTTATATGCACTGGTGCATTTGCATGTATTTCAAATATTAATTATGCACATAAAATGCCTAGAAAACCCAATTAATGTATAAAAATGTCCAAACGAACCCCGAAAAATTCCAAAACTTAACACAACACTCCTGTTGGTCTATGTTGGCACTAGAAAATTTTGGAAATCAATAAGAGGCAACGGATATCATTTCATCCTCAAAGGTGGCACGTTCCGTACCGAAACCATCAGGCTTATTGTGAGAAACTCTAGTTTGTGAGAAGCTTGTACCCAAACCTGTCCAAATGGGACACATTTTTTACCACGGCATGTCTAGTGCCGCTCCATGATACCATGCCAAGTTTCATGAGTTTCGAACGAGTTTTGGATTTACTAGAATTTAAAAACTAGGTATCTCAATGTTTTGCCCGCAATCAACAGTGTCCTAGTGTTTGAAGTTCATTCCCATTTCTTGCATGGGACCTAAGCATGCACCCAAGGACACATATTTTATTTTTCAACCATTTTATATGCACGGGAGCTTGTGCATGTATTTCAAATTTGAATTATGCACATAGAATGCCTAGAAAACCCAGTTAATGTATAAAAATGTCCAAATGAACCCCCAAAATTTCCAAAACTTAACACAACACTCTTGTTGTTCTATGTTGGCACTAGAATTTTTTTGAAAGAAATAAGAGGCAACTGATATTGTTTCGTCCCCAAAGATGGCACGTTCCGCACCGAAACCATCAGGCTTGTTGTGAGAAGCTCTGATTTGTGAGAAGCTTATACCCTAACCTGCCCCAAATGGGACAAAAAATTTACCACAGCATGTTGATGCCGCTCCATGATACCATGCCAAGTTTCATGAATTTCAGGCGAGTTTTGGATTTACTAGAATTCAAAAACCACGTATCTCAATGTTTTGTCGGCAATCAACAGTGCCCTGGTGTTTGAAATTCATTCCCATTTCTTGCATGGGACCTAAGCATGCACCCAAGGACACAGATTTGATTTTTTAACTAATTTATATGCACGGAGCATGTGCATGTATTTCAAATTTGAATGATGCACATAAAATGCCTAGAAAACCTAGTTAATGTATAAATATGTCCAAACGAACCCCGAAAAAATCCAAAAACTTAACACAACACTCCTGTTGTTCTATATTGACACTAGAAATTTTTTGAAAGCAATAAGAGGCAACAAATATCGTTTCGTCCCCAAAGGTGGCACGTTCCGTACCGAAACCATCACGCTTATTGTGAGAAGCTTATACCCAAACCTGCCCCAAATGGGATAATTTTTTTACCACAACATGTTGATGCCACTCCATGATACCATGCCAAGTTTCATGAATTTCAGATGAGTTTTGGATTTACTAGAATTTAAAAACCAGGTATCTCAATGTTTTGCCGACAATCAACAGTGCTCTGGTGTTTGAAATTCATTCCCATTTCTCGCATGGGACCTAAGCATGCACCCAAGGACACAAATTTGATTTTCAACCAATTTATATGCACTGGAGCATGTGCATGTATTTCAAATTTCAATTATGCACATAAAATGCCTATAAAACCCATTTAATGTATAAAAATGTCCAAACGAACCCCGAAAAATTCCAAAACTTAACACAACACTCCTGTTGTTCTATGTTGACACTAGAAATGTTTTGAAAGAAATAAAAGGCAACGAATATCATTTCGTCCCCAAAGATGGCACGTTCCATACCGAAACCATCAGGCTTGTTGTGAGAAGCACTTGTTTGTGAGAAGCTTATACCCAAGCCTGCCCCAAATGGGACAATTTTTTTACCACAACATGTTGATGTCGCTCCATGATACGATGCCAAGTTTCTTGAATTTCATATGAGTTCTGGAATTACTAGAATTTAAAAATAGGTATCTCAATGTTTTGCCGGCAATCAACAGTGCCCTGGTGTTTGAAATTCATTCCCATTTCTTGCATGGGACCTAAGCATGTACCCAAGGACACAGATTTTATTTTTCAACCAATTTATATGCACAGGACCATGTGAATGTAGTTTAATTTATAATTGTGCACCTGAAATGGCTAGAAAACCAGTTTAATGTATAAAATGTTCAAATGAACCCTGAATAATTCAAATTCTTTTACGACACACATATAGTTGCATGTTCACTACAGATAAAAGGTCTAGCAATTCAAACACCGTCCATTGCCGCTGTGACCCCATTATGTAATTCAAATCAAGATGAAAAATCAAGTAGATCCCACACAGTTTATTATCGCCAACTGTGTCAGATGTAGTACAAAATATCCTGGAGCACCATCGGTGTATAGTACGCCTATGGCTTACGCGAGAAGGTGCGTCGGCTACAGTCCACAGCCGGCGTGTCAAGCACACTAGCTCGCTCCCCAAATACTCCCACCTCTGCATCCCTCGCAATCTCAAAAATATTTCTGCCTCGTAATCTCAAAAATATCTACTGCCTGGAAGGTTTTAATGTTTGATAGCACATGATTGGTATGTGCGGACCGTGTGCGATGTCTGTTACTCCTGCTCTGCTTCAGTCCCTTGATTTAAATTTTCAGTAGCCCCGACATTTTACTCCCGCCTCTGCATCCCTCGCAATCTCAAAAATATCTGCTCGCCCTTGATCCAAATTTTCAGTAGCCCCTCCTTGTTATTCCCACCTAGTAAAATTTTCAGTTGCCGAAGTATTTCTTCAAACACCACCTTGCCACCACCCCCTCCACACACACCACACACTCCCCAAAACCTCCGCTCACACAGACACACACCACCCTCGAAATCATTGGTAGGTCGCCGCCATCACCGGTGCCTCCATCCTCAACCTCTGCCTATGTGCCGGGGAGCTCGAGGAGCCAATGGCCAAAAAGAGGTTTATCGCGGCCTTTTCGCCTGACGTCGGCAAGGTGGCTGCCGAGGTGTCCCCGTCGTCCTCCGCGGGCTCGATCCGCCGTCGCCAGTCCCCCGATCCGCCCACCGCCACGCCCCTACGCCGGTTCGAGGACTGCCCCATCCTCCCTCGAACTCGGATGCCGACGAGATCCTACCTCGGGGTCCAGCAGCGGCGGTGGGGGGACGTGGGTTGCCGAGATTACACATCGGGAGACCCACACCCGCCGGTGGCTCGGTAGCTTCCACACGGCCGAGCTCGCGGCCATGGAGTACGACCGCTGGTAGGTCCGCTACCACGATGCGGCGACTAGGCTCAATTTCCCCTTCGACACATGTTCAGTCGACCTTGTTTCGCCGGAGCCAGGGGTGGTGAGCTCGGCTATGGCGCGGGAGGACTGCGAGGCGTGGGAGTGCCTCGAGGCCGTGGCCGCCGATGAGGCCTACATGTAAGAGCTCCGCCGGCAGCACGTGGAGCTCGTGGAGGCGGAGTGGGAAATCTTTGCCGGCGTGGAGGGCGGCGAGGTTATCGCGCTCTCCTCTGATGACGAGGTCAAAGGTGGCGAGGACGACGGTGCGGAGAGCCGCGAGGTTATCACACTCTCCTTCGATGACGAGGTCGAAGGCGTCGGTGGCGTGGAGGGCGTCGTGGACAAGGAGATCGACGTCGACGAGTGGAGGAGTGCCTTCCCCAATGACCCCGACGACGGCATCATCCCGGACCCGGCTCGTAGCACACCGTACATGACGAGGAAGGATTGGCTCGACCTCTACTTCGACCGAAAAGTAGTTTAGCTTAGTTTAAATTTATGTTTTATGTTCGATTATGCAAAACTATCTATGTTTATCAGTTTATGTCTGAATGCATGCTACTTTCGGTTGAACCTGCTTTGAACTTGATCAAATTGAAGCTTACAATGTTAAGTTTAGGGGATCGACTAGAAAAGGCCAAAAATTGCTGGAGTATATATATAACTTCCCTTTGTACGAACCCGACCTTCGGGCTATCTTCGCAACCGTGTCTCCTCGTGCGAATTATTCTGGTTAGTCGTGTTCTGTATGATGTAATTGTAATATATAAATGGTTTTTAGCAACTAAATATTCGTTTTAAATAGGAATCTCGCTCGTTGGCGGATTTTGCACTCTGGTCGTGATGAAATTGCATTTTTTGCAATTTTACTCCCTGAGTTGTTCGACTTGAACTTTTCACTATGCTAGGTTGAACTTTCGTCAACATTGCCCAAAAATGGCTTGCGATATACCATTGAAAAGCTATGGACACCAGTATCATGACCCAAGTTAAAGTTTTGGCAAAATGTAAGCGGTTTAAGAGCAGTTTTGAAAACCGTTTTCTCTTCATACAAAAAACGTGAATCATATTTTCGATCGCATTTCTAAATCGTTTATCGGAATGAGGCAAATAATATGGCGTTGAAAAGCTGCTGCAAAACCGCTCCTTCCACATGTAGAAAGTTTTCTCTAATTCTCTATGATTAAAGAGTAATTTGGAAAATCGTGAAATTTCGCAAACCAAAGAGCCGAGTTCATATTTCCGATGACACTTCTAAACGGCTAATCCAGTTGAGGCAAATGATATGGCATTAGAAAGCTTATAAAAATGCGTACTTTTTCAAGTTGAAAGTTCTTTCTAATTTTAAGTGATTTAAAAGTAATTTAGAAAACAGTACAAGTTCCACCAGGTTCATATTTTCGAGCTAAGTTTTTAACCATAAATCCGAATGCAGCAAATGATATGGCGTTGGAAAGCTTGAGGAAAGGCGAAACTTTTTGGTATATACTGTTTCTCCAAATTCCTTACGGTTTTAAGTCAATTTCAAAAATGGCTAAAAACGTTTTTTGGCCGTAATTTCTACAAACTTTATCGGAATGGGGCAAATAATATACCTTTGAAAAGCTATGGAAAATGCAAAACTTTTTCATGTATATGGTGTTCTCTTATTCCTGACCGTTTGCAAGTAATTTCTAAAATGGTGAGATCATGCGCTCTGCCTTTATCACGAAACAGATTCTTTGAAAATGCACCACGTGAAGAACTTGAACTTTTCGGCGTGTGTACTTGAGCTTCACTCTATTTTTCACGGGCTATTTTTGCCCACAGCTCTCCATCTACTCATCAGAATTGAGCAAGTGATATACCGATGGAAATCTTATGTAAACACACAACTTTCCCATGTTGATCATCTTTTCATACTCGCGATGGTTTTAAATATTTTTCATCTGAAATTCGTTCAGTGTAGTAGTTGAACTTCCTGCTGTTTTCGCGTTGAACTTCTGTGACGTATTTTCGTTTGTAATTTTCTCATCCATTCATCAGTGTTACACAAATGTTATTCCTTTTGTACAAACCTCTCTTACAATTTTTTAACTTTCTTCGACCAAGGACTTGAACTTATAACAAAAAATATTTGACCTTGCCTTTTAATTCATTTTTCTCATATTAAACACACACCATGTAGCACATGAACTTTTTCCATTTTTATAATTTGAATTTTTTATTTTCTTTTTGAAATCAAATTGCTCCCAAATAATAACTGAAGTTCTTTGTGGATTGAGAGAATTATTTTAAAATGCAAAAAACAATTTATTTTTTGTGTTTTTGAACATGGAAATACAAGGTGAACCTCTCTTGCAAGAATTTTTGAACTTCCCCTGACAGAACATTTGAAGTTCTTTCAACAAAACTTTTAAGCTTTTATTTTTCTATACTTTTATTCTATGCTGATATGCATTCCTTGCAGTACTTGAACTTCTCCTTGTTTTCACTATGAACTTTTGTCACATTTTTGTGTATACGTTGGATGTAATTGGAGGTCGGATGTCGGATGTCCCGCAATATAAATTCTGAACCATGAACGGAGGAGCACGTGAACTTCTTGCAACAAACCTTTTAAGCTTTTTGTTTTCCATTCTTATATTTTGTATCTAAAACGCATTGCCTGTAGTAGTTGAACTTCCCGCTGTTTTCAGCTTGAACTTCTGTCATGTATTTTTGTTCAACCTCTCTCGTGAGAATTTTTGAACTTTCTCGGGCCGAGCACTTGAATTTCTAGCAACAAAACTTTTAGCCTTTGATTCTTTCATTCTTTTTTAATACAAAATGCACACCGTGTACTACGTGAAATTCTAGCGGTTATCAATCTAACATTAAACCGCTCTACCTTTTTTATTTTGAACATCATTGTGTATCTTTACTATCGGGGAAAATCTAAGATTTTATAAACATCAAACAACTTCATTTTTAGTTATGACTTTTTGGTGTTATTCATTAGTACGGGTAAATGTCCTAGTTATGTAATAAACATCGAACCACTCAGTTCTTTAAATTTGAACTTCCAGATCTTAAAAAAACAGTGGCGAATCAATGTTTACAAACTTTTAAACTACTCGGCTTTTTTAAATTTGACCTTGTAGGTTTTTATAACCATTTTGAACTTCTATGTTTTATAAATTTGAACTTCACCATTTTTTAGTAAAATATATAAACACCATTTTTTATAAACTTTTTCAAACTGCTCCATTTTTAGTTTTTGAACCTCTTGGTTTATTATATAGTATCAGGGAAAATAACATGTTTGTAATAAACATTGAACCGCCCTATTATTTAATTTGGACTTCAAGATATTTTTTAGAAATGGTTAAAATTACAAAATAAAATCATGTTTTCACCTTTTTGATGGACTTACTATGTTATATCTCATGCAGTTTTATTTTTTTTCTCACGACATTTTTTAGGAATTTTTTGCTGTTGGTGAAATGGCCTTGGTAGTCCTTTTTTAACATTGATGAATTTCTTAAGTATGTGGTACATGTGAAATTATGAATTTCTGAAACATGAACTTCGCATGCTATTACAATTCAAGAAAATTACACACAACAATATACATACACTTCGTGTGCTACATGCATTTACACAAATAGGAATGCACACATAAACAACTTTCGCACATCTGAATGATTAACATCGAATTATGTGTATTGTTGTTTTTTCTACTTCGTTTGTTTTATTTTATCTTGACCACTAGATCTTTTTAACTTTTTTCTGCCTCGCTTTTAATATTTGAACTTCACGTGTTCACTTTTTTCGGACAAAATGGATGTAAAAGAAAAGAATTTTCTGGACGCATCATATATTTGTGTACCTAACTTCGATCCATCTCCGAATCGAAATTCTTGAGCTCTTACATACCATAGTCAAGAAAACAGTAGTCTTTTGTAGGCATATCAACAACATGTACAAAGCAGGAAATCACATTCAATAAAACAAAGTTTTTTGTCGAATATTTTTTGCATCAGACTTAACATCACGTTCAGACCACCACCACACATTTTTTAACCTATTTACCATTGCACATTCTTTTTCCTCACATTCTTTGAATTGTTTTTTGCTTCTCTCCTTTAGAATGGTAAAAATGCAATGCTGTAGAAGCTATGAGCAACTTTTTTTTTAAGAAAACTAGTGACGAGGTAGGCCATTGTAGTCTAATTTTTTACCGTGCACAGAAGTAGAAAAATGATTCAGACCTACCGGATATTGCTTTTTTGGATAAGAAGGCAGACCACAGTCTACCTTATATATTCCAAAGCCAGACCGAGGTTTGAGAATTGCCTTAGTACAAAAGATGCCGGCAAAAACACCGCATCAGAGGAATAGAAACAAGAGAAAACAGGGGCGAAGGGGAACAATCCCTTAGGCTAAGCCTGGCTACATGGTGTTCCTCAGGAGCTCCGAGTGGTGGTGAAGGAAGGCCTTGAGAGAACAATCTTGTGACCTACAACACCATAATTGAATCAGCTCTGTAATGGCAAGGCAAGAGGCAAGGAGTGGCAATGACAGACCGTCAAAGACCCGAGCATTACGCACTATCCAGAGCTAAACCGCACAGGCAGTAGAAAGCACAAACCAGTGCCGAATAATCGATTGAAGAGCCCGCACAAAGTCTATCAAAGAGTGTGACTCTGTTGCGTGCTGCAAGACCTCAAGCTTACTCCACATAAAGTGAGCTGGAGCGCATCTCAAGATTATGTGATCCACAGTTTCTTCAGCCGGACAGGAATAACAATATGGGTGTTCAATATTCTTCCATTGCTTCCGAAGCATGAATGTTACCCTTGAAAGCAAGCCATAGGAAGATCTGCCATCTCCTAGGAATGGTTTTATCCCAAATCATCTCCGCTAGCCCCCAACATACTCCTCTGAAGGTGAGTAGGTTGTAGTAGTCGCGTACAATTGCTGTCTTGCCAGAGAAAATGTGTAGCCTAAGATCCTCTGAATCTGCTGACGGAGTTGGTACAACACTTAGTATATCATGCAAATTTGGGTGCAACTGTAGATCCCAACCATCTCGCTATTGCGAGAAAACTGTGCATTCTTTTACCTTTGCAAAGGAGTATAACATGGGGAAGAGCTCAGCAAAACTACCGGCCTGACACCATTTGTTCGTCCAAAAAGCCATGAGCCTACCATTACCAATACTTACACATGGAAGTTCAAAGAATGCCACTGTCGATCTTTTTCAAACTGCTAAATCAAACTGAAGAAAAGCATCAACTTGTTTTGTTTTACAAGTAGAGGGACACAGAGAGAGATTGCTGCAAGAGGTGGTTGCTCGTCGCAGTGTTTGCTGAAGGCACATCAGCCCGATCTTCAGATGCGTGCACCGCTGCTGGCACAAGGTCCAGCACGAAGGAGCATGGGCGGAGGAACTCAGACGAACACAGGTGGGCACTTAGACTGCTGAAGCAGCAGTCGGAGCAATGTCCTGTTGTGGGTAGCGACCGTAGCTGGACAACAATGTGCAGGGGACGCGGCGTTGGATGCACGTGGGATGGCCGGCTGCGGCGAGTAGGATTTGGCTGGGGGCTTGCGCTGCAGGTAGCCTAGCCACATGCACACATGGTGAATCACAAGGACCGGCAGCGCTTGCTCGATACCATCGACAGGGGAGAACGCATGATCAGGGGAGATCAAATCAAGAGCGACAACGGCGCCATGGGCAGGTCGCAGGGGCACCATGGGAAGGTTGCGGGGGCGCCCTGGGCAGGTCGCGGCGCCGGTTGACGACAGACGGAGGCCACCTCCTCGGTGGAAGCAGTGGAAGAAGGCCGGCGACGATCTGAGTCGGCGGGGCGCGGCGGCGGGGTGGTCCGGGAAGGAGGTCACGACACACAAGCAACAGTGGAAAACGAAGGTTGGGGTGACAGCGCCGGTGCCAGTGGATCCAGGAGTCGGCGGGGCCGGTGGAGCTGGGGCGCGGTTGTGATAGCCTGTCTTATTAGGGATGATAGACTACTCATATCAATAAAGAATTCCTTCTTTTCCGGAAGCCCATTCCGACAGAACTTCAAAGTTAAGTGTGCTCAGCTTGGAGTAATTTCAGGATGGGTGACCGACCGGGAAGTTTCTCCCGGGTGCACACGAGTGAGGACAAAGTGCGTAGAAAAGACTAGTATTGATCTGCGGGGCTAGTCTAGATCCCGCTAGGAGTAACGATCACTGACGGGTGTGTGGGGCGTTACAAGTTGGTATCAGAGCCGACCCTCACGGTTACACGGATGTTTGCGGATAGGTGCGCGGTCATGTTGTGCACGACATTTGTGACCCGTCATGGCACATGTGCCGGACTGGAAGCACAGACGTATTCTCCTGGGTGCGCATGAGTGAGCACAAAGTGCGCGGCGGGTGTGTTTGGGGCGTTACGGCGGTGGTGATGGCGGGGGGAGGTCGTTCACGGTGGCGGAGGTGCGCATGCGGCGGCGCAGGGAGGTGGATCTCGACGGCGGAGGTACGCGGGCGATGGCGCGGGGAGGTGGGTCTCAGCAGCGGAGGTACACAACCGGCAACGCGGGGAGTTGGGTCACGGCGGTGGCGGTGCGCAGGCGACGACGCGGGGAGGTGGGTCCTGGGGGCGGTGGTTACAAAGAAGGTGGGGCGTGGGGAGATAAGACGGGGGTCTTTTTTTGATTTGGGAAGTTCGGGAGCGCCCCTATATAGGGTGTTGTGATCCAAATAGTTATTTTGATGCTGGGATTAGAATAGTGCCACTATATATATATATATATCCACTAAGTGTTTTAGTCCTTTAACTTTTAAAGGATCGGCTAGAGATGGCCTTATGACTTGTTTATTTCAGTTCTTCACAATGTGATACTCTGTATGTGCAACTATTTGCCATGCAGTTCAATTTATCAATAACAGTTTCAATAATACTACTATGAATTACGATATTTGGTTGCTGTTAAGGATATTGTAGTTAACATGCCTTTTCGTTTTTTAACAATAACTAGTGTACTTTAGACCTGCACAATACCAGTTTGAATGAATATTTGCTTGTTTTTAAATGTTATGCCTGATGCAGTTAACACACCTTTCCACTTCTTATTTTGCTTAACTAGCATGCTTAAGCCTGCACACTGAAGCTATCACTTGTAGATTATGTTGTCTATCATGGATATATTTGGTTGATGTTTAGTCTGTTGTGCTTAACATGCCTTTATATCTACTCATGCAGGACAATATTGAGAACATTATTGTTTTCCATCGAGGTTAGTTTCATCGCATTGCTTATGTGTACTCACTGTTCAGGATATCGGTAGCTAGTACCATATAACCTGGGGTTGATAAGGGATTAATTGTCTAATCGTACATTTCACTGAATATATCTGTAACCCATTTATCAGTAGGTTAACTAGGGCTATATTTAATATATCTGAGGCTACATAGCAACATGCATTATACTGAATGACTAAATATGCAATCCCAGGCTACATAGCAACAAGGAAGAGTGTTATCTTAATGTTCTGATGATGTCTAGATATACATGTAAAAAAATCTTATATAATGGGATGGAGGGAGTGTTGTACTACATCATTTTTCAATTGTTGTTTAGCTTCTAATATTAACCTGGTGCTTTTAGGTACATATATCATTGCCAAAGTTCCACACTTTGACCCTTTCTGGGGCAATGAGATATTCATGAACCAACATCAAGTGAGGAAACTGATAAAGATTGTTATTTAAATGGGCCAAAGACGTCAATCGAACTATTTGTTTACACTTTGTGCAAGACAACAGTGAACTGCAGGATGGTAAGTAAGAACCCTGTAACCTTCTTTTTACTGCCTGTAATGAGTTGTGTTAGATGACAATGTTTGAATCTTTTTTCTTTTGAAGTGGATCCTGAAGTAGTTTACTCAAGATTACCTCTCAAACTACATGATTGGCGTCCGGCCATCACAAGGGGTTGGACTAGAGTCCTGCGTGCCTTCTGCATCCAGAGAGCACAATAGGGCCATTCCGCTTCACCTTGTTCAGCAACCGGAATGTATGTCGCCTCTTTCTTTACCATCTGTAGTAGTACAAGTATAGAACCCTGGTTCATCATTCTTTATTTGGTGCTTATGTAATTCTTAAACATATGTACCTGTGAATCGAATAATGTATTGGTTGTTTGAACCTGATGGATATGAATAAAGCTATAGCCTACTTTCAAGTTTAAATTAGGTACAATTTTAAACAACAACAATTAAATTAGGGTGAAATTACGGTGTGCAGGTCATTATGGCGCGCACGGTTAATAAAGCACAACGTGTGCGATGTACATCATAATCCAACAAGGTTCACAGAGAGTAAACATGAGTAACAATGCACACAATTGCTGTTTGCAAAGCGTGTGTGATGTCAGACACTCCCGTGCCTGGAATCTGCCTGGTTTTAGGTAAAACCACAAAACTCCGACTGTGATGGCAATGCGAGCACAAACGAGTAGCAAGGATGAAGCGTTTGGGATATTTGATATATCGGAAACGGTTATATAGGGACAATATATGCATAAAGGCTCCCTATCCCCGACGATTTCTGGGTCGTGTGGTAAGGACCCCCCCTATCGCCGTCACTCACTAGGCGACGGTTCCAAATGCCATCGCGGAAAGGGGTTAAAAACCATTTTTATAGCACTGACGCGTACCAGTGAATGCATGTCGAATTGTTTCCTGCTGCCCACATGCATCGCAGAAACCAATATGCTCAATATGTCTCTAGCATAGTACCTGTCGTGGGTTTGTCACGGCAGATGTCCTAGAGAAAGGACTTAGTCGTGGAGCCATCGCAACGGGTTAGCTTGAAGGGGTTAAAGCGGACACAAGGACGCAAGAGAGTTTATACTAGTTCGGCCCCTTCGATGAAGGTAAAAGCCTATGTCTAGTTGTGATGGAATTGATGGGTGTTTCAATGACTAGGGAGCAAACAAGCTTCGCCTATGTCTCGACTTGTTGTCTCTCCTTGAACCACCGTCGGGTCGTCCCCTTATATACATGGGTGACGCCCGTCGGTTTACAGAGTCCCGATACCGGCTCATAGATGCGTCCGGTTCGGTCTCCACTATTCCTAACTTATAATACAAGTTACATACCGATGTCGGTTTATAGCTATAGGCCTTAAACCGATTATGGGCCTTTAGCCCTCATCTGCCCTCATGGGCTTTTAACATACTCAACTACTGATGAAGTTAACCCGGCCTGTCCTGGCCGGTTTACGCCCAGTAGTAATATCCCCAACATTAGGCCCCAAATTGATTTGAACAGGTTCATGTCAATCCTTAGCAAAAATCTTCATCTTCAACATCTTCTTGTATTTTGTTGAACCGCCGTGATGTCATCTTCTCTGCTCGCGGTAGACCGGTGTGACATCACTGGTTATAAAGAACCTTATCCTGTTAACAAGCCTGCGATAATTAAGGCCGCAGCTTCGTTTCCAAACTCGTGGCTCCTTGATTCTCGCGCCTAACATATCCCTTTCTTTATAAATAGGACCGAAGGGTCATTTCCTTTCTCTTTCCCTCCGACCCCTTCTGCTTCATCTTCCTCGCGTCGCCCAGCTTCGGAGCTCCGCCGCCACCGTCGACCTCTGCATCAACCTTGGCCGCTGCATCAACCTGAGCACACCAGAGCATCGCGGCGACCTTCCGCTTCTTCCTCAGCTCCGGTAAATCTTCTATCCTTTCCCCCGCAGATCTGTTCTAGGGTTTCCTCGTTCCTCGAAGTTCATCGAGACTCTGGCACTGTTCTTCCTTTGTTTCTTCTTTAGCCCATGAATAAAACTTCCAACCTGATGTATTCCCTGTAATGGCTTATCTTCTGTTACCAAAGCAAAACCTTTATGTGCATAAAACACTGATCTGGTCCCTTGTGAATTGCTTTGAGATCAACCTTTTAGATCTAAATCCTTTTATTTTCCTGTCTTATGGTAGATCCAAAATTTCACTGCGACTTTATGAAATCTGTTTTTACCTTCCTTAGTCATTCTTGCCTTGGATCTGTATCCTCTTTACCACATAGGCAGTTCACCTTTGTAAAGCAATCTATCATATATCATTAGTCCCCTTGTTGAACCGCCAGATGCTGTTGCTTCATAAAACTCCGGTTTAGACAGATCTGCTTCCGGTTTAACATTGCACATATCCATGTACCTTGTAGATTTCATCATGGCCAAGCAAGTGTATGAGTGCAATTGGGTCCCTTCTCGCGTCACAGAGGATCAACTGGATGATTTAGTCCTGATTGGCGCCTTGGGCAGCAAAGACACCATCCATTGGAGGGCTCCTGGCAAAGAATACCCCCCACACCTCGAGAAGGAGAGGTTGTTGTTTTCGTAGACCACTTAGCCCGGGGCTTTAAACCACCCGGTTCTAAATTTTACTGGGATGTTCTAGCTGATTTCCAACTCCATCCGCAAGACACTGGCCCCAACTCTGTTACAAATATGTGCCACTTCCAAGTGCTCTATGAGGTGTTCTTTTAAGAGGAGCCCACAGTGGAATTATTCAGAGATCTTTTCCATCTAAACCGCCGTACTGAGTTAACTGATGGCTCTAATACGGAGTTGGGTGGCATGGCGATTCAAAAAAGGAAAGAGGTCACATACCCTCACGCCAAGCTGCACAGTCACCCCAAGGAGTAGAACCAGACATGGTTCTACTGCAAAGACACCTCCCCTGCTGGTGAGAATCCCTTGCTCAGCTTTCGTCCGGAGCGGCTCAGCAATACCCATCCTTTTCCTCAAAGATTGACTGCCCAGGAGAGAAGCAAATATGCTCCCCAACTGTCAAAGCTCAGAGCCTTTATGGCCAATGGTTTAACAGGGGTTGACCTTGCTCGCTGTTGGATATCATGGAGCATACTGCCCCTTAGTCAGCGCTCTGGTTTGATGTGCGAATATACTGATAGTGTGGATGATCCACTGCGACATTCAAGACTCCAGCTCTCCGGTGAAGAAATCACAGAGGCTGTGCGTAAGATACTGAATGAACCGGAACCCGTCTGTGCTAGAACCGGCCTGCTTCCCTTCTGTGCCACCAACAAACCGCCAGCTGTAAGACTTTGATTTTTCTCTTTGCTAAATCTGTTATTGATATGTCTGGTCATTGTTTTTAATATCAGTGTCTGCATAATCAGGGCGATGATCCGTTTTGGAGAAAAAAGCTGCCGCATGAGAAACCAGAGAAAACAGATAAACCGGAAAGAGCAACCTGACAAAAAACTAAAGCTGTGAAGAAGACTGCCCACCGGAAAAGAACCACTGCATCTTCTAATCCGGCCCCTGATGACGAGGTGGATAATCTGGACTTTGAGGTAGAGCTTGACTCACTTGGTTTATTTTTCTTGCATCTTATTGATGATGATATTTGTCAGCATGATGCCGAAGCCAGCCACGCGGATGTTGCAGAGGTAATTATTCTCTCTTTCGATTCAGAAACTTTGCCTTCACGAACAATCCTTCAGGCAAACCGGAAAGTTAAATTTTCTCATCCTCTTGCTTATTTGGATCCTAAACTTCTTATGAAGACTCAACAACACGAAGCTCGCCGCACCACCCGACACAGCGGCCAGGTAGTTACCTCCGCCGGTTTACCGAACAGTCCGGTTCGGAAACGTCATTCCGAGGTCTCTAATTCGCTTGTCAGTGCTTGTCCTAAAGTGGGCTGCTTTCGTCAACCTCTTAATCCATCTGACTCCAATTATCAGGTTATTTCCCACTCATCTTCTAGCGAGTCATCGGCTACTCAGCTCCCACCGCTCAAAACGGTGCTTGGGTAAGCTATATTTATTGTGATGTTTGCAGTATATTGCCTTAGAACATATGCTGTATTTAATTTTGTTATTCTTCTCAGGGCCAAACCTAGGCCAAGCAAGAAGGCCCGCCTGGACAAAGCGGCCGAAGAAGATGTCATTCTTGAACCGGGAAAAACATCCAATCTTGAAGCGGCTATTCCTGAGGATATTCCTAATGATCCACCGCAGCCAGATGATGATCTTATTGCTGAAGAGATACCTACTGATACCTCAGGTCCTATCCATCAGCCCACAGGTTCCATCCGGATTGAATGCTCCACCAGTCCAGCAAACCCTGCTGACAAGCCAACAGCTCCAGTGCAAACCGGCGGTACCCAGGATGATGAAGTTGTCATTACTGGTACTGGCCATACTGAGCCAAGCAACCCTGTCGCTTTATCCAAGCATTCTGCCAAGGAAGAGTTTGCTGCTTTTGGCAAAGGCAAGTGGAACGCTGATCTGACGGCTTACGCTGCTCTGAACGCCCAAGATATCCATTCCGGCTATCTGAACTGGTTGTATACCAGCCGTGACTACGAAGCCGGTCTGGTTAATATGATGAAAGATAAATATGAGGTAACTTCCATATGCTCCTTCCTGCTTGTATGCTTCTATTCTTGTTGACTCTCCTAGCCCCTAAGGGCCGATTTGAAATATTCTTTCAAACCGGGACTTAATAATATAAATCTTGATACTTTGAAATTTGCTGATGTAGTCCCCAAGGGCCGGTTCAACTTTGCGTAGTTAAACCGGTACTTTAAGTAATTGAAACTGCCGCATCAGAATACATATGATCAAATAGCCATTAGCCCCCAAGTGCCAAGTTGAACACTTGTATTGAGCTTGGGACTTTGTAAACAATTGAAAGATGAAGATCGAATATGCATTAGCCCCCAAGTGCCAAGTTGAATACTTGTATTGAGCTTGGGACTTTGTAAACAATTGAAAGATGAAGATCGAATATGCATTAGCCCCCAAGTGCTAAGCGCATAACTTGTTATGTGGTTGGTACTTGAATCCTTCTACCGATTTGTTGAAACATATATCTGTATGCCTGCAGGCAGAGCTGAAGGCGAAAGAAAGACAAGTCATCGAGCTGCAAGAAAACCTGAAAACCCAACAGGCTGAAACCTCCAAGGCAAAAGAGGAATTGGCCAGTGCCTTAAGCGCCATGGAACAACTTAAGGAGAACTTCAAGAAGAAACGAGCGGATTGGGCCACTGAAAAGTCCGCTTTGATCAAACAAGCAGAGGATGCCGAGGCTGCACTGAAACCAGTGACGGATGAACTGACCAGCATAAAGCGGCACGTTCATGCCATGACCACTGCTATCTTTGGTAAGCCAGCTTGCCTTCTGAATTGGTTTTGCCTTCTTACAGAGTCGCCGGTTTATTAACCTTTTATGGTATTTCAGGGACACGCATTGGTCACTTGGGGTCAGATGTGCGGAAGAAATTGAAAGCCGCCTATACCTTGGTTGAACAATTGTATACTGGTGCCCAGCAGATCATCTGTACCGCGTCTCATAACAAACCGGCGCCCAGTTTGATTCAAGATACTCTGATGAAACTGTCAGTGCTTCCTGCCCGGGTTGAAGAGCTGAAGAAATCTGCTGCTCGAACCGGTGCAATCAATGCTTTAATCCGGGCAAAAGCCTGGGTGCCAGATTTTGATCCTATTGAAGCGGCTCAGGGTTATCCCAGTTTGAAGGAAGACGGGTCAGAATTTGGTGAAGCGAATCTGCGAGCCATAAACCGGGAGGTACGTCCGCTAGCTTGTCAACTGGCTGAGGAAGCAGATTTGTCTCATTATCAAGCCCAATATGACAGCCAGAACAAGTGAATAGCTGCACCAATCCATGAATCGGAAAACCTGATCCCTCCAATCCGTAAGCATACTTACGCTCCCGATATTGACCCGTCTTCGCTAATCCATGACGAAGTTGTTTTTCAAGCATTAATGGGAATCGACTGGACAACTGTGGATTTCCAGCCACTGGGTAGAGAAACGGAAGCTGAAGCGGCACAGGATGACCCACAACCATCAGGCCAGGCTGGTGGCCAAGCTTAAACCGGAAGCCGGTTTTAAAACTGTCTCTCCTTTGTGAAAAACAATTACGTTATTATGGGCACCATGTTGCCTTGTAATAGGCTAGCTGATACCTTTAATGTTGATATGCCTTCGCGCATAACTTGTTCTTCCTGTGGTAATGAACTTTCCAAAATACTTTCTGAAATAAGAAATTCGTTAAGTGCCACCGCGGTTGTACCGTCAGGCGGAATATGATGTCTGTATATATAAAGTCAAAACATCCAAAACAAAATTTTAAGTATATGATCAAAAATTTTGAGATACATAATACCTGCCACCGTTGAGTGTGAAGTTGGCTTGGCCAACCTTGAAGCGGAGTTTTGCAAACCCACACTGTTGGAGGAAATAACAACTCCTGTATATGTATATGACACTGGTTACCATGTAAACCGTGCCGGGTTATAATGAACACCATGTTACTCCATAAGAGGATGTTAACAACAAGGATCAAACCGGATAAATAGTCTCCGGATTGACGTGAACTGTGTTCCGTCAATTGATTGGTTAAAAAACTTTGTCGGTTTAAAGAACACAATAAAAAGCAAAAAAACCCCTTCAAAGAAAAGTATGAAGCAAAAGCAACGACAAAACGTTTGCCAAAAAAGATTTATTTAGGCTGATCAAATGGCGTAACCATGGCCAAACACGACCAAGCTCCCGTTAGGTGTAACTATGGTTCTAGTTAGCCAGGTCCCCAAGTGATTCTTGTGGCGTTTATGCCGACCAAATGGCGTGGTCATGGTTCGGGTTCGACCAAGCCCCCAAGTGATTCTGTGGCCTTAGGCCGATCAAGAGGCATGACTGGTTCAGACATGACCAAGTCCCCAAGTGATCTGATGGCTTTCGCCTATCAAGAGGCATGGTATTGGTTCGGACACGACCAATCCTCCAAGTGATATAACACGATGCTTTTAGCAAAGCGAACTCAAGGGGTAAACCGGAGGCCGCTTTAGAGCAACTCCGTGTAACCTCACATGATGTAAAAGAACAGATACCCCGCTTTAGCTGAGGTTCCGGTTTATTATACTTAATCATAATATATACATTGTATGTACATAAGTATAGCCAATGGCTCAGGTATAGTAAGGCCGAAGATGAGCTATATTCCACGGCCTGCTAGTCTCCTCCTCTGATGTACGTGAGTCCTTATGCTCTCGAATATCGATCAGATAGTACGACCCATTGTGCAGATTCTTGCTGACCACGAAAGGCCCTTCCCAAGGTGGGGATAGCTTATGCATATCAGTCTGATCTTGGATGAGCCGAAGCACCAAATCTCCTTCCTAAAAGGCTCTGGTTCTGACTCGGCGACTGTGATAACGACGAAGATCCTGCTGGTAAATCGCCGACCGGACGGCTGCAATGTCACGCTCTTCATCCAACCGGTCCAAAGCATCTTGCCGTGCTGTCTCGTTGTCCGCTTCAACATAAGCCGTGACAGGAGGTGAGTCATGCCAGATATCACTGGGGAGAACCGCCTCCGCTCCATAAACCATGAAGAACGGTGTGTGTCCTGTTGATCTGTTGGGTGTTGTATTGATGCTCCATAACACAGATGGTAATTCTACTACCCAACAACCCGGCGTTCTCTGCAAAGGAACCATGAGCCAGGGCTTGATGCCTCTCAAGATCTCTTGATTAGCTCTTTCTGCTTGACCATTGGACTATGGATGTGCCACTGATGAAACGTCGAGCCAGATGTGTTCCCGTTCGCAGAACTCCTTCATAGCACCTTTGGACAAATTGGTACCATTATCTGTGATAATGCTGTGCGGAAAGCCAAACCGGAAAGTCACCTTTTTGATGAACTGAACCGTCGTAGCCGCATCACACTTGCTAACAGGTTCTGCCTCCACCCACTTTGTAAACTTGTCAACCGCCACCAGGAGGTGGGTCTTCTTATCTTTGGACCTTTTGAAAGGCCCAACCATATCCAGCCCCCAAGTCGCAAATGGCCAAGTAATTGGAATCATCCTCAATTCTTGAGCCGGTACATGAGCACGTCTTGAAAACCTTTGGCAACCATCACATCGCCTGACCAGATCCTCCGCGTCAGCATGAGCAGTTAACCAATAGAAACCATGGCGAAACGCTTTAGCCACCAGAGACTTTGAACCGGCATGGTGACCACAATCTCCTTCGTGGATCTCACACAAAATTTCACGGCCTTCTTCAGGAGACACGCAATGTTGAAAAGCTCCTGATACACTGCAATGATGCAACTCACCGTTGATGACAGCCATGGACTTGGATCGCCGGATTATCTGTCGGGCCAGAATCTCATCTTCTGGCAACTCGCCCCGGTTCTTGTATGCTAGGTAAGGAAGCGTCCAATTTGGAATAACATGAAGAACTGCCACCAATTGAGCCTCCGGATCAGGAATAGCCAAATCCTCTTCACCAGGGATCTTCACCGACGGATTGTGCAGCACATCCAGAAAAACATTGGGCAGGACCGGTTTGCGCTGAGAGCCTAGCCGGCTTAAAGCGTCCGCCGCTTCATTTTTCCGCCGGTCCACGTGGTCCACCTGATAGCCTCTGAAATAACCTGCAACAATATCCACCTCACGATGATATGCTGCCATGAGTGGGTCCTTGGAATCCCAAGTGCCAGACACTTGCTAAGCCACAAGGTCCGAGTCACCGAAGCACTTAACTCGACTTAGATTCATCTCTTTAGCCATCCGGAGACCATGGAGTAAGGCTTCATACTCAGTTGCATTGTTAGTGCAAGGGAACATTAAACGGAGAACATAACAAAACTTATCACCTCATGGGGAAGTTAATACGACTCCAGCCCCCGAGCCTTCCAACTGCCTGGATCCGTCAAAATGGATGGTCCAATACGTATGATCCGGCTTTTCTTCAGGTGCTTGCATTTCCGTCCAATCATTGATGAAATTAACAAGTGCTTGAGACTTAACCGTTGTTCAAGGCACATACTTCAAACCGTACGGCCCCAGCTCTATAGCCCACTTTGCAATCCGGCCAGTGGCTTCCCGGTTCTGGATGATATCTCCCAAAGGGGCAGAACTGACCATCGTAATTGGGTGCCCTTGGAAGTATTGCTTAAGCTTCCGGCTTGCCATAAAAACTCCGTACACCAGCTTCTGCCAATGCGGATACCTTTGCTTGGACTCAATGAGTACCTCGCTGATATAATAGACCGGATGTTGAACCGGATGCTCCTTACCTGCCTCCTTTCGCTCCACCACAATAGCCACGCTGACCGCATGAGCATTAGCAGCAACATATAGCAGTAACCACTCCTTGTCAATGGGAGCGGCGAGCACAGGCGGATTGGCCAATTGCCGCTTTAAGTCCTCAAATGCTTCATCAGCAGCAGAACTCCAGACGAATTGATCCGTCTTCTTTAACATCTGATATAAAGGGATCGCCTTCTCCCCAAGGCGGCTGATAAACCGGCTTAACATGGCAATCCGGCCTGCCAGGCGTTGAACATCATTGATACACTTCGGTTTAGCCAGGGAGGTGATGGCTGTGATCTTCTCCGGATTAGCCTCAATTCCCCTGTTGGACACCAGAAAACCCAATAACTTGCCCGCCGGTACACCAAAGACACACTTGTCCGGATTGAGCATCATCTTGTACGTCCTTAGGTTATCAAAGGTTTCCTTCAAATTGTCAACCAGAGTCTCCTTCTCCCTGGATTTAACCACGATATCATCCACGTAAGCATGTACATTACGGCCAATCTACTTGTGAAGACAATTTTGTACACACCGTTGATAAGTTGCCTGGGCACTTTTGAGCCCAAAGGGCATAGTCACATAGCAGAAGGCTCCAAAGGGAGTTATGAATGCCGTCTTCTCCTGGTCCTTAACTGCCATTTTGATCTAATGATAGCTAGAATATGCATCCAAAAAACTTAAACGCTCACAACCCGCCGTAGCATCAATGATTTAATCAATACGGGGGAGGGCAAAAGGATCTGCTGGACAAGCCTTATTAAGATCTGTGTAATCCACACACATGCGCCAGGTGCCGTTTTTCTTAAGGACTGGCACCGGATTGGCAAGCCACTCCGGGTGAAAAACTTCAACAATAAAACCAGCTGCTAAGAGCCTGACTACCTCTTCTCCAATCGCCTTGCGTCTTTCTTCGTTAAACCGGGGGAGGAACTGTTTCACCGGTTTGTATTTAGGATCCACATTAAGGGTGTGCTCAGCGAGTTGCCTCGGTACACCTGGCATGTCAGAGGGCTTCCATGCAAAAATGTCCCGATTCTCATGGATGAACTCGATGAGCGCGCTTTCCTATTTCGGATCCAAGTTGGCACTGATGTTGCTTGGACGAATCGCCAGGTACAAAGTCAACAAGCTTAGTTTCTGCTGCCAATTTGAACTTCAGGGCCGGATCATGCTCCATAGTTGGCTTCTTCAATGGAGTCATGTCCGCCGGATCAACATTATCTTTATAGTACTTCAACTCCTCAGTGGCACAAACCAACTCTGCATAAGCCGCATCTCCTTCCTCGCATTCCAAAGCGATTTTGCGGCTTCCATGAACCGTTATTGTCCCCTTGTGACCCGGCATCTTGAGCTGCAAATACACATAACAGGGCCGAGCCATAAATTTGGCGTATGCCGGTCGCCCAAACAGGGCATGATATGGACTTTGGATTTTCACCACTTCAAACGTCAATGTCTCTGACCTGGAATCATGATCATCCCCAAAGGCCACTTCCAGAGCTATCTTACCAACGGGATATGCTGATCTGCCAGGCACTACACCGTGGAATACTGTATTAGATGGTTTGAGATTCTTATCTATTAGTCCCATACGACGGAAGGTCTCATAGTACAGGATGTTAATGCTGCTCCCTCCATCCATGAGCACCTTGGTGAACTTATAACCTCCCACCTGAGGCGCCACCACCAGAGCCAACTGACCCGGATTATCGACCTGGGGTGGGTGATCCTCCCTGCTCCATATGATTAGCTGTTCAGACCAACATAGATAACGGGGTATGGCCGTTTCAACAGAGTTGACTGCCCGCCTCTGAACCTTCCGGTCTCGCTTGTCCAAGCTAGTGGTGAAAACATGGTACTGCCCACTGCTCAACTGCTTTGGGTTGCTCTGGTAACCTGACTGTTGCTGCTGTTGGTTGTAACCACCCTGGTTGTTCTGACTATTTTGACCATTATGTCCGCCCGGATTACCATTAAATCCTGAACCGGAACTTCCTCCACCGTAACCCGGCCCGGACCCTGAGCCACCACCAGATCCGTGATCATACCGGAAATTATTAGAATTCTTGAACTCCTGCATAATAAAACAATCCTTCCAAAGGTGGTTTGCTGGCTCCTCCTTCGTCCCATGTCTTGGGCAGGGCTGGCTTAGCAGATAGTTCAGGCGGTTTGGGTTAGGGTTGGGCGCCCCACTACGATTTTTCGGCCTACCCTTGCATCGCTGGGCATTCTGCTGTGCATTGGTATTAGCCACAAAATCCATGTTACCATCCGCTTTACGCTTGCCTCCTCCGCCATTGCCTACCCAGTGATGCTGCTGACCTTTGGAGCTGCTGTTCTTCTTCCCCTTCCCTGTCTTGTCATCATCAGATTCGGGATCCTTGGTACTATCAGAATCAGCATATTTTACCAAAGCGGCCATGAGGGTCCCCATGTCGGTGCAATGACGCTTCATCCGTCCCAATTTCAGCTTCAGGGGCCCAAACCGGCAGTTGCCTTCTAGGGTTAATACTGCGGTGTCAGTGTTGATGCGATCTGAGGAGTGCAACACTTGTGAAACCCGGTGCACCCAATGAGTCGTTGATTCTCCTTCCTCCTGGATGCATGCAGCTAAGTCCACTATCGACATAGGCTGTTTACAGGTATCCTTGAAATTGTTGATAAACCGGGCTCGTAATTGGGCCCATGAACTGATAGAATTAGCGGGCAAGCTTTTTAACCAAGTACGGGCCGTTCCTTCAAGCATCATGGTGAAGTATTTCGCACACGCCGTGTCATCCACATCAAGCATCTCCATGGCCATCTCATAGCTCTCTACCCATGTCTCTGGTGGTTGATCCGCCGTATAATTTGGTACCTTGCGTGGGCCTTTGAAATCCTTGGGCAGGCGCACGTTGCGTAAAGCGGGGACGAGGCAAGGCACCCCCAAAGAACTAGAAGTAACACCAGGTTCGATCGAAATGGTTGGACGAACCGGCGTGAGCTGCCGAGCCTGATGCTGTGCGGCTAACTCGGCCTCCCTGCGCGCTCGGGCCCGGTTCACCACTTCTGAGCGTCATCAGCACCACCCGTCGGGTTGTTACCACGGGGTGCTCCATGTCGTTCATTACTCGACACTGCTGGTTCATCCATATGTCTGCTATAGCTCCGGCTTGGACGGGGGGTCGAGTGGATCCGGTCGCGGCTGTACGAGTACGCCTCCTGTTGGGCCAAAGCTGTCCTCAGAAGTTCCTTGACCCGTCGCGTCTCTACTGCCTGCGGCGAGTCACCTTCAACTGGAATGGCCTCCAGTCGTGCAGCAGCGGCAACAAGATTGTCCATTGGGTTGGAGTAGTGACCTGGAGGTGTTAAAGCATCCTGAGGTATAACAGTGTTTTGACGAGGCGGGTCCATCTAACGGGGCTGAATCGGTGCATCGGCCCCAGGGGCTTCTGCCCGGTTCCCCTCCAGCGGATTGCTGGCTCTTGGCCCTGGAGTGTTGAAAAGGTCTCTGGCCTCGAAAACCGGAGGTAAGCGGGACCGGTGTTTCCTCCTCATGACTTCATGCGACGCGCTCTGGTCCAACATAAGCCTGTAGGCCTGTGCGTCTAAGGCGGCCCGCTCTGCGGCCATCCTGGTGTCCTCCGCCGCCAGATCCGTCTTGGCCTGGGTGATTTGTTCCTTTACTTTTGCAATCTCCGTGTTGTGAGCGTCCTGATCTGGCGGATTAACTTCTGCCATAAGCACAACCAACGCATCAAATAGTTCTGATAGAACCTGAGCCGGCGGACGCATAGGGCCTCCTGCCCCGCCAACCGTTGCTGCTGCTGAACCGGAGATCGTTGCCGCGGCTGTCGAAGAGTGAAGCGCTGCTTGTGTTCCGGTCATGAATATTCCAACCCGGTTAGGCAGATCAGAGGGGTCCGAAATACTGTCGCCATCGGAACAGCTCTCAATCCGGCCATCTTGTAGCTGATAAAGAGATTCGGTTTCTCCGGTCGAAGATTCGTCACCAGAACGAACGGCAGTCGCCCCGCGAAGCTCCGATCCATCCTCATAACTCCCTCCATGGATCATTCCCAAGAAGGCACGCTTCATGGCCGGTTTAACCCGGGCGGATCGCGCACGCTGAGCCGTCTCGACGAGGTCGGTGCAGATGTCCGGCTCAGGGCCCGGTTCACCGATCTTGCCAATGAAAACGTGAATGCTACCAAAGGGGACCCGGTACCCGTACTCAATTGAGCCGGCCTCGGGGCCCCAGCCTGCATCGTCGATGTAAAGTTTTCCACGACGACTCTTAGTCATCCGGCCTACAGCGTAGCCCTCGAGTCCTTCAAAGCGGCCCTCCAAGAACTGGAAACCATCATGCGATAGCCCCACGGTGGGCGCCAACTGTCATGGGTTTGTCACAGCAGATGTCCTAGAGAAAGGACTTAGTCGTGGAGCCATCGCAACGGGTTAGCTTGAAGGGGTTAAAGCGGACACAAGGACGCAAGAGAGTTTATACTAGTTCGGCCCCTTCGATGAAGGTAAAAGCCTACGTCTAGTTGTGATGGAATTTATGGGTGTTTCGATGAATAGGGAGCAAACAAGCTTCGCCTATGTCTCGAGTTGTTGTCTCTCCTTGAACCGCCGCCGGGTCGTCCCCTTATATACATGGGTGACGCCCGTCGATTTACAGAGTCCCGATACCGGCTCATAGATGCGTCCGGTTCGGTCTCCACTATTCCTAACTTATAATAAAAGTTACATACCGACACCGGTTTATAGCTATAGGCCTTAAACCAATTATGGGCCTTTAGCCCTCATCTGCCCTCATGGGCTTTTAACATACTCAACTACTGATGAAGTTAACCCGGCCTGTCCTGGCCGGTTTACGCCCAGTAGTAATATCCCCAACAGTACCCCTCTAGAAGGGACAAAACCCTTGATGACCCGCCACCAAAAATTTCGAACTTTGGGAGGAACTGGAAGCCTCCACATTTTCTTACAAAACTTCTTGTCCGGTCCTCCAGAGCTAGTTGGTATTTCATCATTCCTTGTAAGTTGCACACTCACTCTATATGTCGATCTTATTGTAAAGTTTCCAAGCTGATCTGGGTGCCACACCCAGAAGTCCTCCTGGACACTACCAATTGGAATTCTAGCAATCATAGAAATGTCTGATTCAACAAAGTTTCCTTCCAGTTTCTCCATGTCCCAACCACTCAAGTCAGGTTGTAGTAGTTCTTCCACTTGGGACACATTGGTATTTCACAGGCTAATAAGTGGTTGCTTGCTGTTACTCTCAGGGATCCAAGGATCGTCCCAAACTCTAGTCTTGCTGTCGTCCTCCACTCGCTTGATTAAGCCCCTGTCAAGGAGTTCTTGACCATGCAATATCACTCTCCAAGTGTGAGATGAATTCCATTTATTTCTAGCTTCCATAAAATCCCTGTCATGAAAATATTTACCTTTTAGGATCCTAGCACACAAGGAGTCATGCTTTGTTAATAACCCCCAGGCCTGTTCAGCTAGCATGGCTTGATTGAACAATTGTATGTCCCTGAAGCCCATACCTCCTTCCCCTTTCGGTATTGCAATTCCATTTCTTCCAATGCATCTTCCTATTTTTTTGTCATCTCCTCCCCACCAAAACTGAGCTAGCACACTCGTTATCTTCTTGCACATGTTTTTAGATAAATGGAAACTACTCATAGAAAAGGTAGGGATGGCTTGGCATATTGATTTTACTAGTACCTCTTGGCAGACACTATTCAACAACAATGGTAACCATCCATTGCAAAGTTTCTTAATGGAAGATACAATACCTTCAAATTGTGAGTCTATAGACTTCCCTAGGGCAGTAGGGAGTCCCAGATATTTCTCCATCAACACCTTAGTTGCAATCCTAGAAACCTGCTGCACCTTTTGTTTCATGTCAGCCGCATAGTTAGAGCTGAAAAATATTGCAGATTTTGATCTGTTGACTAACTGGCCAGACCCTCTCCTGTACGTTTCCAGTATATCATGTATTCTAGTTGCTCCAACTTCAGACACCTGCGTAAAGATTAAGCAATCATCTACGAATAGTAGATGTGTGATCCATGGTGCATGAACCCCCACTCTAATTCCTCCGGTTAAGTGTCCTTCTCCAATTCTCTTCAGCATACAAGTCAGACCTTTAGAGCAAAGTAAAAATAGGTAAGGCGAGATGGGGTCCCCTTGCCGGATACCTTTAGTTGGGTTGAAAGTTTCAGAAATAACACCATTAACCTTGACTGAGAAGGTAACGGTTTCCACACATGCCATAACTCTATCAATCCACACATCTGCAAACCCAAGTTTATGCATAATTTCCCTCAGGTACGACCATTCATTCGGTCATACGCTTTTGTCATATCAAGCTTCATTGCACAATCGGCACTCTTCCCTTTCTTCCTTTTCAAGTAATGTATGCATTCATATGCAGTTAACACATTGTCAGATATCAGCCTGCCGGGGACAAAGGCACTTTGCTGCTCCGAAATAATTTCATCCAATATAGGCCTCAGCCTGAGTGCGAGTACCTTAGAAGCTATCTTATACAAGACATTGCAAAGTGAGATCGGTTGGAACTGAGCAAGATTTTGAGGTTTTGTTTTATCTTGGGAATAAGAACCAACACCGTACTATTAAACACATCTGACATTACTCCTCTTAGAAAAAAACTCATGGATAGCATGACACACTGAATTCTTCAGGATGTGCCAATGCTTAATATAGAATCCAGCCGTAAAACCATCAACTCCTGGAGATTTATTTGGATGCATCATGAAAAGAGCACTTTCTATCTCCGTATCAGATATTGGGGCACATAATATTCTTTAATTTCATCACTCACTTTAGTATAACCATGAGCTATGATCTCCTCCAGAAATGTCTCCTCCTGAGCAGTGAAGAGTGCTTTATAGAAATTAATGGCTGCCACCTCCAGCTCAGGCTGCAACGTGACCGTGCTGCCATCATCTAGTGTTAGCACCTTAATTTTATTTACTCGAGCCCGCTCTTTAGTTTGAGCATGAAAACACCCAATGTTGTGATCCCCTTCTCGCAAGCAATTAACTCTTGAGTGTTGTTTTGCCATCATTTCCTCTCTAGCCAGAAGCTCTGAAATCTTCTTCACAAGATATTTTTCTTCAGTCGATGGACCTTGCCATAAGGAGTTTGCTCTCAGATTCTCTAATCTGGTCCTCATTGTTTTAAGTTGATTATGCATTGAGCCAAACTCCTCTCTGTTCCACTTCTAGAGTCCCTTCTTAACAACAACCAATGCCTCTGTTACTTGCTGCAGGTTCCCATTCGTAGGGACCATAAATTCTCAACTATTTGAGAATAGTTCTCATGTCTAGTCCAAACATTTTCGAACTTAAAAGGCATGTTTGTTACTCTGCCAGATGCCCAGTCCGATTAGATATACCCAACACCAAAGCGCAGTGATTGGACTCGGTAGTTTGCACATGGGTTACTCAAGTATTGTCAAAAATCTCCATGAAACGATCATCTCCGAGGCCATGGTCCAGTCTAACTTTAATGTTTCTATTTCGTTGCTGCCGGTTATCCCAAGTATAGGATAACCCCGTATAGCCCAAATCAGTGAACCAATAGAGATTAACCGTGTCACGAAATCCCTCCATCTTCCAATCATCCCTCTGTGCACCACCAAACTGCTCATTATCTTCTAGTACCTCACTAAAATCCCCCACATAAAGCCATGTGTTATCATACTCTCTTCTCACATAATTAAGAAACTCCCAGCTATTCTTCCTCCTGGATCTCACTGGTTCACCATAGAACCTAGTGAATCTCCACTCCCTACCGCCCATGTTTTCATTCTGAATCAAGACATCAATATGAGATCTACTATAAGATTTCAAACTGACTACTAAATCATCATTCTAGAACAAAATGAGGCCACCGCTTAGCCCCTCGCATTTGACGCCAAACATGTGTCTGAATCCCAATCTAAATCTTAGATCTTGCGCTCTTGTAGTTGGCAATTTGGTCTCCAGGAAAAAGACCAAACACAGATGCAACTGAATCAAGTTGTGAATTTCTTGAACTGTCTCGGGCCGCCTGCAACCCCGACAGTTCAGAGCCAGGGCATTCATTGCTCCCGGTGGTTACCCTCGAGGGGTGCCGCCGATCCTACTACAAGTTCCATGCTTGAGCCACTTTCCACTACTCCTCCGTCTACACCTTTCAATTTCTTTTTGTGCACATTCTTCTGTGGGGTAGCACTAGAGTCCTTCTCATTCCCATCAAACAATTCAACAATATTAGCTACTATTGATGAGGGGCCTGACAAAACCAATGCCCTCTCCAAATTCACAGCTCCCCCTTTTGTAGACACATAGTCCATGGCCAATTCTAACTAGATTTTCTATGTCCCCCATTATAGTATCCCCTGTGTGTTCTGAGGTCATTGTATGTCCAGCTGGGTTAGAGAAAGGAGTTGGTGACTAGCGCACTGCACTGTGTTCCTAATCTTTGGTAAGCTGCAGACCAAGCTCTCGGCATGATCGTTGATAGTTTGACAACGTACTTTGCCATGTCCTTTCAAAGTTTGTGTATGTGGGTGATCTTTGTGCGTGGTCGTGAGTTTGCAACATCTAGGCAGCTAGGAAATATAAACAACACTACCCAAATAGCTCAAATTATTCTCAATACTTCAAAGTATTGTGGTATCTCAAAACTTTGGTATCTTATACCTACATGCTAAAATGTTGTAGTCTTCCAATACTTTGATATTTTAATACTTTACTATCAAACACAGCCTAAGCATTAACTATATCTATTGGGGCCATATCTAATGGCGGCCATGAATGCACTATCTTTTGAACTACCCCTATGCCTAGATTATAGACAATAACATGTGTACTCGCTAACATGGGTGGATCTAGTGTGGGGGCATGGGGGCCATTGCAAATTTTCTTTTACTAGTGTAATGTTTATCCATCATATATTAATTTTGGTGTCATGTAATGAAAAAATTCTAGCAATTGGGATGTTGTCCATGGTTGCCTCCACATTGTCAAATCCTAGATCCACCACTAGTCGCTAACTAGGCATATTGATGGCACGATATAATATTAAATGAGAGTAAAAGATGGTGATGGTAACATATATGTTACCATCACATACCGCTTCTTAAGAGAAAGTGAGTCTATAAGTTAATAAATGAAGCCATCTGCGATATTAATACTATGATAATTTGCACTAGGAAAGTAGTATCATACTCTAAGTTACTTGTATACGACGGGACTGAATGCAATGCTAACCACAAGTCTCATGGAATGCATTAGAAGTTGGTTTTCTATTGGGTGGATGCAAACAAGTTAGGTGGGCCATGCACAGGTACCCCAGTTTGACCAATGCTTGATGTCATATGTCATTCGCACGCCTAAACGACTAATGTCCTTGTTGTCTTGTGTTGATAACTCGTGATGACTTATTATTGCCCTAACAATTTATTTGTTGTTTTGCACATGTGTTACCCTAGTGGGTGCATTGTTCATAAATTAGATGATACCTTGCACGTTGTTGCGAAAATTGGTTATAATATATTTCAATGAGACTTTATTGTGTGAAATACAAATATTTAGATTAATAACATGTGAACCAAAATTGAAAATACATACGACTTGTTAAATTTGATTATGTATAGTTGTAACATATTTGTTAAATATAAGTAGAGTAATAGAATGAAAAATATTTTCCCATGCATGAATGCATATTGAAGTGAGCCTTATCTCATCCATAATTCTATGGTGGTGTGTCATGCTTGCATGTTGAAATAAATGAGTTAGTAAGGATCACTCTAGTCTCTTATGTATATAGGATTCATAGTTTTTTCAGTTATCAAAGCATATTCACTTACTGTACTGTGTGCAAAACCCAGACTTTATCAATGACTTGGTGGATCCGAAGAGTTCATCGCCCATCTGAGGAGCCCCTTTAAATTATTGGCCTTTATCAATGCCTTGTTATTTTTACTCCATACCTCGGGTTCGAAGTGTTTTCTATGTGGCGGTGTCCTCTTGCAGCCGAGCACCAACACCGAACTGCATCTGAGGTGTCTTTTTTGTAGCTGAGCTCCATTGTCGGTCTGCACCCGAGGTGTCATAGATAACCTCGGTCTTGAAAAAGTTGAAGGAGTTTGGCCGAGCTTAATGCCGGAAAATTCCTCTGTGGAGCCAGCCACTTGCATCTAAGCTTTATGCCGGACTTCTTCTGAGGTGGTGCACCACCTCGATCTTAGGCTGATTTTTTGTGGAATTTGTTTTGATTGGTGTAATTAATTATCTGCTGAGATGTATAGCTAGTAGCCCTCAAGGTGCGTGTCGTCTCAAAGTCCAAGATGCACCTGAAGGATAACCTAAAACCACTGATCCTAGTAGCCCCTGAGACTTAGGCTGATTTGTGAAATCAGCCTGATGATCAAATCCTTACTCGATAACATACTTTAGGAATAGAGACATGGTGTGAATAGGCCCCGAGACTCTTGTCGGGTGCGGCCGACCGACTTGAGGGTCGTAATCTCCATGGAAAACGTATTGCATTTAAAATTTGTTGGATTAGATCGTCAATATTGCAGTAGCCCCTAAGACTTGGGTTGGGCAAAATGGCCGACCCTAGGTCGTATCTCCTCGGGAACTAATCCATATGTCATGTGCATTTCGCCTATGCCAAGGTGAAGTTTGGCAGGGAAGATGTCAAACTACAGGTTGGAAAAGATCTCTCCCAAGTAGAATAACATGCGGTACTCTTTGGCCAAGAGGACGTACTGCCTCCTGAAAGAAAAACATACAAATAGGTTAAAAGTTTCATAAGCGCGAAAAACCAAAAAACTTATGTAAAAAATTTACGTCTGAATTAAATTAAGTTTCTTGGTGCCAATCTGAAACTGGTCTTAAAATTAATGTGTGCTTCTGTCGTGCTTTAAGATGACACATCCGATCTTCAGACTTCAAGTGGGTTAGCCTTCGACTTCAACCTCCTTTTCGCGAAGGCTGAGTGCTTCTCAGGCCAGTTTAGCGAACTAAACTTAAGCGGCTTTAGAGAGAAACCGGACTATCCAACTATTTAACCATATGCTTCAGTCGAAAAAAAGTGGTAGAAAACAACTATGCAATGGCTTAGAAGAAAATACTTTAAAACAACACATATAAATTTATGATCCCAATTAACTTGGGTAAAGGAAGTTGTTTTTAACAAACAACTTTTTTGTTTAACAAAAATATAACGCTTGGTTGAACCGAACAAAAATTTAAAATTGAAAAAATGAGCATGAAAGCGGCTTAGCTGGTTTTATGTTCCCGATGTTGATGGCGCGGTCCGGGCATGTGGCCGGATGAAGTTGTGTATCGGTCTCCTAGCAGATTCGATATGGTGCGTAGTTCTCAGCCTAGCCGAGGTCCAAGACCGTAAGCCCGTCCAAAGGTCACCGAGCAAGGAGCTTAGCTTGATGAAGTGGTCACGTAGCATGGTCGATTGCGAGTCAAAGCCCCCGGCCCGATTGAGGTGATGGAATAGGTTGGTAAGGTGACGTCAAAGTCCTCGGAGTAGGTTGGAGAAGCGATGATGAAGCCCCCTATCTAGCCGAGGTGACAGAGCAGGTCAACGCGGTGGTCGTCGGCTCGATGAGGCGCTGGTGAGGCGATGCCAACATAGGTCAGAATTGGTAATGCGGTCGATGTTGGTTTCGTGAAGTACCCGTGTGGCGATGCGAGCGTGCCTGACCATGCAATCCATGGGGCGATGATGTGGTCTTAGTGATGATTTGGCCTTCGCGATGCCGAACTCCTGGTTGGCTCACTGAGGTGATGATATGAGGTGTTTGTCGTCGGCTTAATGGAGCGACTGCGTAGTAGATGCTGGCGCAGGTCAGCATCTATGGAGCAACAAGGTCGGGTTGGTTTGACAACTACGAGACAATGAAGATTAACTAGGAAAAGGCTTAATTTTTTGTCATGTGTTTGAAAAAAATGCGCTTCAAAAAGGACATCTAATAACCCATTCCTCAAAAAAGATGAACTTGGGTCAGATTTTTTTGCGCAGAAAATAGATCCGAAAATTGATACACTCCTCGAACTCGTTCCAGAGTTTGGACGGGTGGATCAAGCTGAAATTTTGAGGGGTTGGCGAAATAGGAATTACGCAGCTGATCAACGGTTGGATCTTCCAACGGATGTACGAGTTGACTGTTGGAATCCTCGTCCTAGACTTGTCCAGATTCATGTCTAGATCCATTAGGCCTCCAGTGTACTGGCCATTGCGAGAGATTTCTCCATCGGAATATGTCGGGGATATACCCCGCGGTATGACCCGGCCGGAATCATGACCCGGCTGGACTTGGTGACTCACCAGAGACCTGGCTGGAGCTTGGCGACTCACTGGCGATCCGCCCGGACATGGCGGTTTACATGTAACCCGCCTGGACATTATGACTCACTGGAGACCTGGCGGGCGGATCAGAAGGACGACAAGGCCCAAGGCCCAGCAGGCCGGCTTATACTCTGGTGGGCCGGCTTAAGAGGAAAGGGATGACGAGTATTTCCTTTACAAGGAAGCAAGACCCGGACTTGTATTCAACTTGTAAGAAAGGATAGACTAGTCCTAGTCCTACTAGGACTAGTCATGTAACCCACCCCTTCAACATATATAAGGAGGGGCAGGGCTCCCCAAACAGGGGACAGAAAATAATCTCTAGGGCTAGACACAAAGAGCCGGCTTACCGGCGACCCCCTCTTGATCCTAATGAGACCTAGCCACAAACAGCATGTAGGGTTATTCCGGATGATGTTTTCCGGGGCCCGAAGCTGTCTAAGCCCTTGTCTTGCATGTTGCGTCTCTCGATTCCGATCAACCCCTTCAAGCTACCGCTTAGATGCGTTGGCCTCACGACTAAGTCCTCACACTAGGACATCTGCCATGACAATTCCACAACAGTTGGCGCCCACCGTGGCGCCTGCGCACGGTGGTGTTGAGTTCTTGGAGGGGTTTTTTCTAGGGTTCGCGAAGTTCGCAATCTTCGAATAAAAAAAACTGGATTTGAAGGATCTACGTCGCCTCTGTAACAAGCAGACGGAGCTGGGGATACAAAATTGAGATCAAGGGAAATTATGGTTGCGTTTGCGCACCGGCTGCCGCGGTTTGCAATGCATCGAGACCAAGAGAAAATCGATCTTCGCTGCTGTACCAATCCGTCAACTCGCCGGGTCACCAGTGGCGCAAACACGGACGTATAATCATAATCACCCGGGCGTTCATGCGTATGGCCATATATAGGTGCATCAAGTCCCGAGGCATATCAGTGTTTACTGTTTCTGCTAATTCCACAAGCATGGGGTGAAGATCGAAGGAAAAATACTACTACTTCAAGTAGTAGTTCACGTAATCAAATCCCAAGGTGATCCCATCTGACTAGTAGTACTAATCCCAGTACGGTTCTGGTTTGTTATCCCATCTATGGACGGAAGCCGGCGGCCGGTTGCAATTGTTTAATGCGATCCGCTAAAATAAAAAACAAGGAGGCCATGACCCGGAGATAGACCCGGATGTGGACACGGATTCGACTCCACGCCGAGTCTGCCTCGCTTCACCGATCGCCTCAACCGTCCCATTGCTCCTCCTCAAACCCCCGGTCGCCGTCGTCGCATTTGCGGATACCGCAGCGCTGTTATGAGCCGCCGCCTCAGGCCTTGAGTGAGTTGCCACTACCGTTCTATCTACAGGATGCCTGTGAGTCACAAGCCGATACAGCAAACCGCCGCGGCCTCGTGTCATCTCAAGTGCTTCCCCTGTACTGTTCCTCGTTGAGCCGCCATTCGGCTCAGCCGCCCCGTCCCCAGCCAAGCCTCGGATGGTTTTCGTTGCTATTGAGCCGCCCTCGACCGACTCGTTTGTCCGCACGGCTTACAATACCGTGGCCGACTCACGCGTCCGCTTCGTCTTCTAAATGTCGCGATTGACTCTGACATATTTGAGCCGCCCCGCTACATCGAGCCGCCCCTGTCACGTTGAATGGATCATCCATCGTCCAAACAAATCAGGTGATATCCATCCAAGTTTGTTTATTTAGCACATGTTGTTTTTTGTCAAAGAACAAGTTTATTTTTGCCTTGGTCTGCAATATTGTTTATGCAGGGCAATTATTTATGACAAAAATGATATTATACCGCGGAGACGTAGGCACGCCAACATCTTTTGGCATAGGTGGTCGTCGTTACTCAACGGTCTCCCACACCGGCTTACAATGCCGTGGGCATCTCTCGCGACCGCAACAACTTACAACGCCGTGGCCATCTCTCGCGACCGCGCAGGCTTACAACGCCGTGGCCGTCTCTTGCGACCATGTCGGCTTACAACAAGGAGGACGACTCGCCTGTCCGCACCGGCTTACAAACACTGCGGCTGATTCATCTGTCTGCTCCCGTGGCCGACTCACCCGTGAGTGATTTCAACTTAACCTAGTGATCATCAACTTCATGGAGGATTATTTCTGGCCTGACACATCAGGTGATATTAATTTTAAATATATTTTATTGGCACATATTATTTTTGTCAAAGAGCAGTTTATCTTTGCCTTGGTCTATGTCGGTGTCAAAACCGGCGGATCTCGGGTAGGGGGTCCCGAACTGTGCATCTAGGCCGGATGGTAACAGGAGGCAAGGGACACGAAGTTTTACCCAGGTTCGTGCCCTCTTGATGGAGGTAAAACCCTACGTCCTGCTTGATTAATATTGATGATATGGGTAGTACAAGAGTAGATCTACCACGAGATCAGAGAGGCTAAACCCTAGAAGCTAGCCTATGGTATGATTGTTGTGTATGAATGTGTTGTCCTACAGACTAAAACCCTCCGGTTTATATAGACACCGGATAGGGTTAGGGTTACATAGAGTCGGTTACAATGGTAGGTGATCCACATATCCGTATCGCCAAGCTTGCCTTCCATGCCAAGGAAAGTCTCTCCCGGACACGGGACGAAGTCTTCAATCTTGTATCTTCATAGTCCAGGAGTCCGGCTGAAGGTATAGTCCGGCCATCCGGACACCCCCTAATCCAGGACTCCCTCAGTAGCCCCTGAACCAGGCTTCAATGACGACGAGTCCGGCGCGCAGATTGTCTTCGGCATTGCAAGGCGGGTTCCTCCTCCAAGTACTTCATAGAAGATTTTGAACACAAAGATAGTGTCCGGCTCTGCAAAATAAGTTTCCACATATTGCCATAGAGAGAATAATATTTACACAAATCTAATCTGCTGACGTATTCCGTAGTGTGACATCACACCACGGCCAAGCCTTTATTCGAATCGTTTTACTGTCCCATCTCAGCGTGTTATGCGAGGCGGTTTCCTTGGCACGTCTTGTTAAAGCAGAGATCGTGTCCCCTTATTCCGGGATTCTCATCAATACGGGCGTGGGTAACCCAACCGCGCCATCGATTACGGTGCTTGGGAGATAAGCGAGTTTTACCAGGCTGGTGGGGACGCATAGTCGCGTCCACCCATATAAGGGGATAAGGATCCACCTTTTCACCTACGCCTTCTTCCTCCTTTGCCTATCCATTTTCGCGCACTCGAGCTCCAGCGCCCAAGTCCGCACTCCCCACCTCAACCTTCTCCAGCCATGTCCGGAGCGGGAGGCAAGTGGATGGTCTCCTCCGTTATGGAGGGACACATCAAAAGACTAAGGAAGGTCAGATACTTGTCCAACGACATTGCGCACCGGCTTCCCGAAGAGGGGCAACTCATCCCTACCCATAGGCCCCATGAGAGGGTGGTGTTCCTCCCCCATTTCCTCCGCGGACTGGGTTTCCCTCTCCACCCATTTGTCCGGGGGCTCATGTTCTACTATGGCCTGGATTTCCATGATCTGGCCCCGAACTTTGTCCTCAACATCTCGGCATTTATCGTCGTGTGCGAGGCCTTCCTCCGCATCCGCCCCCATTTCGGCCTATGGCTCAAGACTTTTAATGTCAAGCCGAAGGTGGTGCGCGGCAACCAGGCGGAGTGCGGAGGCGCCATGGTGGGCAAGATGCCCAACATCTTATGGCTCGAGGGCTCCTTTGTGGAGACCCTGAAGGGGTGGCAATCAGGGTGGTTTTACATCACCGAGCCGCGCGACCCTAAGTGGGTCGCAGCCCCCGAGTTCCGATCCGGACCCCCAACGCGGCTCACGTCCTGGAAAGAGACGGGCCTGTCGTGGGGTAAAAAAGGAGAGCTGTCCGGACTCCAAACATGCGTCCAAACCCTGGTGGACAAGCAGCTCAAGCTTGTCA
Organism: Triticum aestivum; assembly: GCF_018294505.1. NCBI lineage: Eukaryota > Viridiplantae > Streptophyta > Magnoliopsida > Poales > Poaceae > Triticum > Triticum aestivum. Next base: position 482,289,697 of record NC_057797.1, read on the forward strand.
ACGTAGTCCAGGTTATGCTCATCCGCCGGATCCTCCCGTGTCAACAACGGGCTTTCAACCTGTGGGAGTTCGACCCGGCGCGGCACCGAACTCTGAGCAGGCTCTTCGACACGACGTACGAAGATGCCTGGAAGGTGCTTTTCAAAGGCGCCGAGGCCCCCGCATCCGCTACCGAGGATCGCGGATTCAGCACGCAGCGTCACGCTCGTGCGGTAAGCTATTTTTACCTTCTACAGGGTATCAGTTTTTCATAGTTTGACTCCATGCGGGATCTAAGCTCCCTTACCTTTGACAGGATTGGCAGGAGACGTCCGGACAAATCAACTGTCCGGCTCCTTTGCCCGAAGGGCCAGCGGACGCTCATTTGGCGAAGCTGCTGGTTCCGGCACCCCATGTGGTGCCGGAGAAGAAGGCCAAGAAGAAGGCCACGGGGACTCGAAAGAGTGCCCGGCGCCAGGAGGCGTCGGATCCATCATCCGACGGCTCCAAGACGCACTCCTCCCATGAAGACGAGGAGGAGGAAGAAGAGACCTCTCCCCCCCAGCGGGGGAAGGGAAGAAAAGGAAGGCTGCCCCAACTGGGGAGGCCGAAGGGTCCAAGAAGGGGAAAACCCTTCCTCCGGACTACTCCACCGACGCCGACGACGGCGAAGAGGAGTGGCCACACAGGGCCAAGCCCCTGGCGAAATCGTAAGTATCCGGATACCAGAGTAATTCATAGTATTCCTTTATTGCACAGCTTTCCCTTATGTCAAATACGAATATGCAGCCCACCAAAAGACCGGCTCGACGCGTCGTCGAGCGGTTCACTGGACTCGTCGGACGTGAATTCGCTTCCGACGGCTTCCTCCCCCCGCCCTACGGACGACGCCGAAGTGTTGTCCCAACAGGTTCCAAGCCAGGAGGAGGTGGTCCTGGAGGCGCCGCAAGGCGACCTCCCGGACTCCAGGGGTGAAGGGGATAAAATCTCCCAGGGCTCCAAGTTCGGCTCCAGGCCGGATACCGCTCCGAAACCTTCAAAGGTTCCAGAGTCCGGCGGGTGACCTCCTTCCAAGAGGAGCGAGCCCTCCGTGCCGGTGACCCCCGTCCAACTGGAGGCGCCGGACAATCTGTTGGAGGCGCTCCAAGGTGCCTCCATCGACGAGGAGCACCGCACCATTATGAGTGCGGTGGTCCAGAAGGTTCAGTCCGCCAAGAGCGGACTGACTGAAGCTTGTGCTAGCCTTTTAACAGGCTTTGAGGTAAGTAAACCCCTGATGCTCTGTTTGGCGTTCGGGAAGAAAAAGCCGAATAGAGGATCAAATGAAATTCGCAGGAGTCTAACAAAAAAGAGTCAATATGCGTATGCAGGCTTCTCTGCTGGCGTCCGCCGCACAGACTGCGGAAGTGGACATGCTAAAGCAGAACCTCGAGCAGTCCGAGCAAGAGCTCGGGCGTGTCAAGAAGCAGCTCGAGGACAAGGAAGGTAAGAAATACCTTGTTTAAATATATATAAAAAGGTGCAATTGCAAAAAATGACAGGATTATCGTGGCTATTGTAGGGGCCACGTCTGAGGTGGTGACCCTTAAGCAAGCGCTGCTCGAGGCCGAGAAAACGGCAGCCACGGAGCGCACTGAGCGGGAGAAGTATGAGGCCGAGGTTGGCAAGGTACGACAAGAGCTCCGGGCTCTCGTGGAAAAACATGAGAGTTTGGAGCTTGACTCAAAGACGCGAGCGTCCGAGCTCGCGGTGGCTATTGAAAATGCCAAGTCTGCCAAGGCCAAATCCCAGAAGGCCCTCCAGGAGTTGGATGAGGTGAAGAAGATAGCAGCGGGTAAGCCATTCTTTATGCAAAGCAAACACATAAACGTGAGTTACTTGTTACTTACCCGAATCCGGAGCTCTCCAGGAGCGTTCGCAGATCTTCCCCGGAGTGTGTCCGATGCCGCCGCATTCTATCGAGCCGAGGAGGGCAGCTCGACAGAGAAGGTGTTCTGGTCTCAGTATGCTGAGGCCGGACACCACGTGCCCCTGAGCGACCAGCTTAAGCAACTGGTCGAGCTCCACAAGGCGGCCGAACAGGCCATGAAGGGCCTCATAGTTCGGCTGTGGCATGGAGAGGCTCTGCCTGGGAGCTATTTCGGGCTGGTGCGGCGGCTGGTGGAGGCCTGTCCAAGGCTCGAAGTCATCAAGCGCTCCGTCTGCATTGAAGGTGCCCGTAGGGCCCTTGCCCGTGCTAAGGTGTACTGGGGCAAGCTGGATGCTGAGAAGCTTGCGAAGGACGGGCCACCGTCGGGGAAAGAGCATCGCAAGCCCGAGAATTATTATAAGGATGTTCTGAAGGGTGCCTGCCTTGTGGCGGATGAATGTTCCAGGGATGTATTTTTTGAGTGAAACTTGCTCGTTTTGTCCTGTGCGCTGAAAACTTGTTCATATGCGCTAAGCAATGCTGTTGGAATTTAAAATATTACCTTCTGTGCGGCTGTTTATCAATTCTGAGAGATGGCGAGTCGTCGGCTTCTGCCCCCGTGCCGCTAGTGCTGGGGTGTTCGGGGATAAACCTGAGCGCTCTTTTTCCCATGTTTGGGTCCTTCGAGGGAGGCGCTCAGCCCAACGAACAAGGCAATCAGACTATAATGCGTGAACACTCTCACTTAGCCATAGAATTCTATAATTTTAAATTTCGGCGAAGCCCCTAGTATTCGGAAGACCGAGTTCGGGGCGTTATCCACGCCTTGGACGGACAGAGCCCACTCCTCGCTCTAAGCGGCATAAGTCTTTAGGGACTCGAAAAACCTCTCGAACAGCGACCAGCTCTCGCTTCATCATGACAGTCAGTTTTAGCTTTCTCCACTGAGGTGCTCGACCCAGCTCAACTGGGGCACAATCGCAGTGGTTCTCCTAGTGCTACCTTAGCTGATATAGCAGAATGTAAGGCACCAAAACATAGGAGCCGGGCAAACCCAACTATTGACCCAAGACATGATTCAGAGCCAATGCATATAATGCTATAAGTTCGGGGTGCCGCACTTGTTAAAGTGTTCGGACTTCTCACACCATGTTGAGGGGTACTAAAGCCCCTGGCGTATCTTGGCCGTACCGAAGTGCACGGGTGCAACATGTCGTTAAGGAACATATATTTGTAAAAAAGAGTAATGCAAAAATAGACAGAAGCTATGCATTGTTTATTAAAAAGGGCTGCGATCAAAGCAGAACGATACAAATAATGCGATAAGTGAAAGGTTGGACTAGTTAACATGTCCGTTCCAGGGGCAAGCTGCGGAATAGTATGCGGAACAGGTATATTGCTCGTGATAGAGACCACCTAGGAGTTCCGTAATGCGGCATGGCTTGTCTGCTTCCCTGGTTCTTGCATCGTTTGTGCGACAATTGAACTGCCGAACAGGCCTTCCGAAGAGTGGAGTCCTGAAAGTAAGAGAAAATTAAAAAATCGGCAGCCCCTGGTGCGGTTTAAGCCGTGTTTTGGGCGTGCCGTGATGGTGCCCCTCCCCCTGTACCCATGGTATTTCTAGGGCGTAGTTATGTACGCGAAGTACCGGTGCCGCATTTTTGCGAGGGCTGGGGTTGGGGCCGCATTGCTACACCTGCTTGGAACGTGCCAAGCGGTCTTGTTGTAGGTTACTCTGGGCACGCTTGACGGTGTCCGGACGTTTAATGGCCGGACCGGAGAACTGCCTAGAAAGGCTGCTTTGTACTTCCGCTGCAAGGGCCGCGGTGTGTTGCTCCGTTCGGAGGGAGCGTTCGGTGTTTCCATTGACCGTAATTACTCGTCGAGGGCCTGGCATCTTAAGCTTAAGGTATGCGTAGTGAGGTACCGCATTGAACTTGGCGAATGCGGTTCGTCCGAGCAGTGCGTGATAGCCACTACGGAATGGGACTATGTCGAAGATTAACTCCTCGCTTCGGAAATTATCTGGAGATCCGAAGACCACTTCAAGTGTGACTGAGCTTGTACAGTTGGCCTCTACACCTGGTATTACGCCTTTAAAGGTCGTTTTGGTGGGCCTAATCCTTGCGGGATCTATGCCCATTTTCCGCACTGTATCCTGGTAAAGTAGGTTCAGGCTACTGCCGCCGTCCATAAGGACTCTAGTGAGATGAAATCCGTCAATAATTGGGTCTAGAACCAATGTGGCGAATCCGCCATGACGGGTGCTAGTGGGATGGTCCCTTCGATCAAAGGTGATCGGGCAGGAGGACCATGGGTTGAACTTTGGGGCGACTGGCTCTATCGCTTATACGCCCCTTAACGCGTGCTTCCGCTCCCTCTTGAGGATGTGGGTTGCGTATATCATGTTCACCGTCCGCACTTGTGGGGGGAAACCCTTCTGTCCACTATTGTTCGGCGGCCGGGGCTCTTCGTCGTCATCGCTATGCAACCCCTTGTATGTATTTTCGGCATTTAACTTGCCTGCTTGAACACCCAACAATCCATGTTGGTGTGATTGGCCGGCTTTTCGGGGGTGCCATGTATCTGGCACAAGCGGTCGAGTATTCGGCCCAAACTGGACGGGCCCCTAGGATTTCTTTTGAATGGCTATTTCCGCTGACCGGATTTATAGCCTCTGAATCCAGCATTAACTACTGTATCCTCAGCATTGTCGCCGTTAATGCGGTGCTTCTGCTTGTTGAGACGCGACCTGCCACTACTATCCCTGGTATCCGAATTATCAGGGTTCTTGGTCATGTTGTTGCTACGAGCAAGCCAGCTGTCTTCTCCCGCAAAAAAGCGGGTCATGAGTGTCATGAGTGCTGCCATAGATTTCGGCTTTTCCTGTCCAAGGTGCCGGGCAAGCCACTCGTCACGGATATTGTGCTTGAAGGCTGCTAGGGCCTCAGCGTCCGGACAGTCGACTATTTGATTTTTCTTTGTTAGGAACCGTGTCCAGAATTGCCTGGCCGATTCCTCTGGCTGCTGAATTACATGACTTAGGTCATCGGCGTCTAGGGGTCGCACATAAGTGCCCTAGAAATTGTCGAGGAATGCGGCTTCCAGGTCCTCCCAACAACTGATTGATCCTGTTGGCAAGCTGTTAAGCCAATGCCGAGCTGGTCCTTTAAGCTTGAGTGGGAGGTATTTGATGGCGTGGAAATCATCGCCGCGGGCCATGTGGATATGAAGGAAATAATCGTCAATCCATACCGCAGGATCTGTTGTGCCATCATATGATTTGATATTTACGGGTTTGAAACCCTCGGGGATTTGATGATCCATTATTTCTTCTGTGAAGCATAGTGGGTGTGCGGCGCCTCTGTACTGGGCTATATCACGACGTAGCTCCAATGAGCTTTGTCTACTGTGTTCGGCCCTGCGGAATTTGTGGCCGGCGTGACGGTTACCGTCTCGAGTCGTGGGGCACCCACGCAATCCGTAGATTGATCTTGTTTGCCTTGCCTTGTCCTCCAACATATCTCGCAGGTCCGGTGCATTTTCCCGTGCCTTGGTACGGGGTGCGACTTGAGTGGAGGGCCGAGAGGCCTCTCTATCGCGGCCACGAGGTGGCCGATCGGCCGTATCGAGTGCAGGTGATGCAGGTTTAAGTGCTTCCTCCTCTAGTCGGGGTAGCGACCTGCGCTTTGGGTAGCTCTTGGAGGGGCGTTCGAGTTTATGCTCTTTGGCCGCAAGGACTTCAGTCCATCTGTCGACTAGCAAGTCTTGATCAGCTCTAAGCTATTGTTGTTTTTTCTTGAGGCTTCTTGCCGTGGCCATAAGCCTGCATTGAAAACACTCTTGCTCGACGGGATCCTCTAGCACGATGAATTCGTCGTCGTCGAGGCTTGGCTCGTCTTCAGAGGGAGGCATATGATTATCGTCCTCAACCTTTCTGTTTGCCTCTCTCTCATGAGGGCTGGTTTCTCCATCCTCCTGTGCTAAATCTTGCTGGAGGTGGTTTTCTTCGGCACTCTCCGGAGTATTATTATCTCCCGTGCTAGAATCACCGTATTTGCTTTGGAGGGATTTTGATCGGCGCCGCTGACGCCGGTGCTTAGGCTGTTTCTTGGAGGGGGCATCCTCCGCTGTTCCATCGCCATCTCCTTCTTTTGATGTGTCCACCATGTATATGTCATATGACGAGGTGGCTTTCCAGGGCCTAGTAGGCGCTGGTTCTTCATCGTCTCCTTCATCGGCGTCCATACCGTCGATGTCTTCGGAGTCGAAGTCGAGCATGTCGGTTAAATCGTCGACAGTGGCTACAAAGTGGGTGGTGTGTGGGCTTTGAATTTCTTCATCATCCGTACCCTAACCTTGCTAATCGTAGTCCGGCCAGGGCTCTCCTGATAAAGAGAGAGACTTCAGTGTCTTCAGAATATCGCCGAAAGGCGAGTGCTGAAAGATGTCCGTGGCGGTAAACCCCATGATTGGCGCCCAATCGGATTCGATCGGCAGGGGCGCGGAGGGTTCAGAGTCCGGAGAGGAGTCCGGCTTCTTGGAGTCACGAGTCTCATGGAGTGCGGGGCTGGTGTTCGGCTCGATCGCTGTTGGGATTGCAGCCCCCGAGGCGGCGTCCAACCGCCCATCCTCGATCAGCGCGGTTGGCTCCGAATTAAAGGTCGAAGCCGATGCGGGTGCAGCCTCCAGGGCACTGTTCGGCGGCAGAGCCAGATCATGCTCGTCGTGACAGTGTGGCGCGCTCGGTAGTGGCTCGAATCCGTCAAAGATCAAGTCCCCGTGGATGTCATCCATGTAGTTTAAACTTCCAAATCTGACCTGACGGCCAGGGGTGTAGCTTTCGATCTGCTCCAGATGGCCAAGTGAATTGGCCCGTAGTGCGAAGCCATCGAAGACGAAGATCTATCCGTGGAGGAAGGTCTCACCCTGGACTGCATCGCTATTGATGATCATAGGAGCCATCGAGCCTGACGGCGACGACACAGAGGAACTCTCAATGAAAGCACCAATGTCGGTGTCAAAATCGGCGGATCTCGGGTAGGGGGTTCCGAACTGTGTGTCTAGGCCGGATGGTAACAGGAGGCAAGGGACACGAAGTTTACCCAGGTTCGGGCCCTCTTGATGGAGGTAAAACCCTACACCCTGCTTGATTAATATTGATGATATGGGTAGTACAAGAGTAGATCTACCACGAGATCAGAGAGGCTAAACCCTAGAAGCTAGCCTATGGTATGATTGTTGTGTATGAATGTGTTATCCTACGGACTAAAACCCTCCGGTTTATATAGACACCGGATAGGGTTAGGGTTACATAGAGTCGGTTACAATGGTAGGAGATCTACATATCCGTATCGCCAAGCTTGCCTTCCACACCAAGGAAAGTCCCTCCCGGACACGGGACGAAGTCTTCAATCTTGTATCTTCATAGTCCAGGAGTCCGGCTGAAGGTATAGTCCGACCATCCGGACACCCCCTAATCCAGGACTCCCTCAGTCTGCAATATTGTTGATGCAGGACAATTGTTCACTACATCAAAATGACGTGGTTGACTCGCCTACGCCGGTTTACAACATCGCGGCTGATTCATCTGTCTGAGCCGCCTCTGATGTGGCGGTCATCTTTACCGACCTCTCTCACGACCTGGTCTACATCAACACATAGGGCCACCCTTTTCTGGATGAGCTGTTTATTGAGTATGAGTAAGTCACTACTTGGGAAGCCCGGTTTTCTTCCAATAAATTGGAGGCAAATTATCATATATTATCAGCCGCCGTCTGCACTGGATGGTTCAATGGGTAGGTGCACAAATTGCCGCCACTATAGTTTGGTTAAACTCAAACAGCCAGTTGGAAGGAACCATTGGCCGAGTTGCTGACACGGCTCATACGGGATCATTTGTAACCCGCCGCAGTCACCTCAACCTTTTACGAATTCACATCGCGCTATTAACGCCAATGATGTATACCTTCTGCTATGGTCAAATATGGAGAATCTTAAGCCAACTCCTCGAGTCGTCTTGAGACTCGAGGGCTACAATGGTATGACTCAGCAAAATTAGTCGGTTTCAATGAATTCAAGAACTCCGGGTCATTGAAGGGAAAAATAACCCGGGCCCCGGAGATTACTGCTAGATCGATGAAAATTTAAAAGCCGTTAGAAGATTTCCGGCTCAAAATAAGGACTCTGGTTTAAAATCCGGTTCAAGAGACATCTTTCTCCCGCAAAGCACTGAAGCTCTCAAATCCGGTTCAAAAGCTGGCCCAGGGTAAATTTGTCCCTCACAAATTTTTGAAGCTCTCAAATCCGGTTAAAAATCCGGCTCAAGGTAAATTTGTCCCTCACAAATTTTTGAAGCTTTCAAATCCAGTTTAAAGTTCCAGTTCAAAAAGAATTAATCTCTCGCAAATTTGAGTTCTAAGAAAAAGTAAAGGTTACCAAAAAGAACTTGCTGCCATGATGCGCGGTTCAAACATAGGTATCCTGCCTTACAACTTATCTTATTATGGTCACTTGGGGGCTTCCTGCTCATCGAGCATAGCTGTCGGTACCCTCTTGATCGGTGCAATACTAATATATGGTCACTTGGGGGCTTCCTGTTCAAACATAGGTCGTATTCGAACCAAAGAGAACATAGCTGTCGTAACCCTTTTGATCGGCGCAAAGCCAAACTCACTAGGGGGCTTCTTGATCGTATCCGAATCATAGCTTAACCCCTTTTGGGTCCGACTTGGATTGTATTCGAATCAAGGTCGTTAAAAACCTATCAAGGTCATTTGGGGGCTTCCTGTTCAAACATAGGTCATATTCGAACCAAAGAGAACATAGCTGTCGGTACCCTCTTGATCGGCGCAACGCCAAATCCACTGGGGGCTATATGATCGTATTTGAATCTTAGCTCAACCCCTTTGGAACGGTTTTTTGATCGTAAACGAATCAGAAGCCTTAAATTTTTTAAAGTCTTTCTTGCGAACAATTTTGGTTTTGACTTGAGACTTTTTTGGATTATATCTCAAATTTATATAAGTGTTTTATGCTTAACCCGGCTTGACTTCTGACTATAAATCGCTAGCTTATGACAATCATCATCTATGTGGAAGCATTGGCTTCTAAGGATTGGGTTATCACCCTTACTGCACATGTCATGTAAACCGGCAGTACAAATTAAATATCACAATGGATATATGTGGGATATTATGATCCGCCCTGCGGTAAACCGCCAAGGGATCTTGTGATTTACTTATGTGCAGGATAAGACTACATTTGAGTGGTTACCCGCCCTGGCTTTTGACGTTAAGTCGCTAGGGTATATGTTGTTTAAACTCTGTGCAGGATTTACAGAGCTATGACTTACATAAATGATTAAGTCCCAGCCTATCATCAACGATTGAAATTGGTGTCTCAAAAGGGTTATCAATTCTTGATTTTCTCAAAGGCTATAAGCTACCGGGTTATAAAAATTCCGGCTTACAATGGAGGCATACTAAATCTCCATCGGCCAAGAGCTGCCGGGTATTTAAACTCCGGATTTACTTGTCAACAGATAAGGTATTCAAAGTCGCTTTGGCGCAATGGCTATTATTTTATCAATGGATATGATTTATTCTACAATGGAAAGAATAGTCCCGAGTTGCTGCTGGCTTACAACCTGGCACTTGGGGGCTACATTATTCAGATGGAGATTATATCAAATATGCAAGTCCCATGTCACTACCAGCATGCACCATGGCACTTGGGGGCTAATGCAAAGTCATTTTTTGCTCAACTTATTGAAGACCCGACTCATCACATTCTAAATGAGTTGGCCCTTGGAGGCTACCAATTGCTCCTGTTAAAATTCAAGGTACACAAGCATTAATCCATTATATTGAATGGTCCACTATTCTGTTGGTGGAGTACAAAGCTCTTAACCTTGTGGATGTGGGTTCAAGCCCCATGGTGGAGACTATATTACATGATGTTATTATAAATTATATACAAATTCCTAGCTCAGTATTATCTTACTAAGCCGGCCCTTGGGGGCTACACATTGTTGTTCAAGTTTACATGGTTATATCTACAAAGTCCCTGCTCATTATTGCATAATGACCCGGCCCTTGGGGGCTACACTGGTTGTAGTTTTTTATGAGTACAAGGCAATTACAAGTCCCAGGTTGCTGCAAGCATGACAACCCGGCACTTGGGGGCTACATATATGGAGTATTCAGTCTTTACTGGTGACTAAGATGAACAACATGGATTTCTTCAAAGTGGCAGTATTTATATTGAAGCCAGTCTTAAGTCATCACTTTGCTTATGCTCAAGACTTGGGGGATACAGGTAATATGGATATAAGGGAGAAAAATCTTCAAATTCTCAGTTTTGAGTAAACCAGATTGACCCGACGTCACTAATAACTATGACCCGGCATCGGCAACAATTATGACCTGGTGCTATCAATATTTACAAACCGGATATTTTGGCAATGATAAACTGGCAAGTTCTACAAGCCAGCTGAAAGTCAGATGAGTTTTTCAAAACCAATATTTTTTAAGCTGGTGCTTTGGAAGCCGATTCAAGTGGATTATTTATTACAATATTGCTCTATAAGATACCAATGTCTGCAAATTGGCTCTGAAGCTTGCCTATTGACCCGGATTTCTCAAAAGAAGTATCTGGATTTTTGTATTGGCAAGGTTTGGACATATCTGTTAAAAGAGATTTGCTATAAGATCTTTGAGTATTCATCCAGGAGGAAATGACAAGGACTTAAAGATGATCAGGTGCCGGTTCAGGAAAATATTTTTACCTCAGAGCACAACCTATCAAGTTTGTTCTTGTGTTCATTTTACAGGATCAGTTTAACATGGATAAATCCAAATTAAACTGGGGCTAATGTCGGGGATATACCCCGTGGTATGACCCGGCCGGAATCATGACCCGGCCGACCTTGGCGACTCACCAGAGACCTGGCTGGAGCTTGGCGACTCACTGGCGATCCGCCCGGACATGGCGGTTTACATGTAACCCGCCTGGACATTATGACTCACTGGAGACCCGGCGGGCGGATCAGACGGACGACAAGGCCCAAGGCCCAGCAGGCCGGCTTATACTCTGGTGGGCCGGCTTAAGAGGAAATGGATGACGAATATTTCCTTTACAAGGAAGCAAGACACGGACTTGTATTCAACTTGTAAGAAAGGATAGACTAGTCCTAGTCCTACTAGGACTAGTCATGTAACCCGCCCCTTCAACATATATAAGGAGGGGCAGGGTTCCCCAAACAGGGGACAGAAAATAATCTCTAGGGCTAGACACAAAGAGCCGGCTTACCGGCGACCCCCTCATGATCATAATGAGACCTAGCCACAAACAACATGTAGGGTTATTGCCGGATGATGTTTCCCGGGGCCCGAAGCTGTCTAAACCCTTGTCTTGCGTGTTGCGTCTCTCGATTCCGATCAACCCCTTCAAGCTACCGCTTAGATGCGTTGGCCTCACGACTAAGTCCTCACACTAGGACATCTACCGTGAAAATTCCACGACAGAATACGACAAAATTTTACTGGGTCGTTCTAGACTCAATTCCACACAACTCCACCAAAGCAATCATCAAAGAGACACTCGAGGAGACGGGAGCGGCAAAAACGGGTTCACTATCCAGGAATTTCTGCATGGTCGCGCAAGGGCAAAGTTGACATTGAGCCCCCGAGCTCCATGGACGATTTCAAGATCTCGGTTGAGATCGGAGTTGATCTTGATGAAGAAACCTGCCTGATCTTAATGATCGGATGTGGGTGTAATCCTCGGCCTGGCCGAGATGACCAACCGAGGTGGTGACGAAGATACGTTCTGGTGCGTACATCGCGCTGGAGCCGATCAGAATTCCCATCACACTGCGGCGACCACCAGCGGGATTTGCATGGACCAATAATGTCGAGCTAAATCCGGCAGATCCTGGGTAGGAGGTCCCAAGCTGGTGATCTTGGCTTGATGGTAACAGGAAGTAGAGAGACATAATATTTACCCAGGTTTCAGGCCCTCTCGAAGAGGTAAAACCCTACGTCCTGCTTGTATTGTATTGATTATGGATGGGGTACAAAGTACAAGATGATCTACCTTGAGATCAGATGAATGAATCTGACCTATCTTACGAAATAGCAAATGATCTGTTAACTAGCCTAGCCTCAATTTATATAATGTACTGGATGCCTAGGATTACAGGAGTCCTCGTCTTGTGCGCCAAGTCTTGTGTAATCTCCCTTGTATGCGTCATGGACCTCTCCAAGTGTCCCATTAGTGAACTGCCATGGGGGTCCTGAGCCTGATTCACCAGGTAGGGAGTCAACATGGTGAGTACCCCCTAATCTAGGACTCCATCACCCACAACCACTCTGTGATATGATTTCCTTATGTGTCGTTTGGCTGTCTGGTGGTAGGGCCCTGCTTAACGCCAGATCATCATCCCAGGCCATGTTGACATGGCAAAATGCCTACCACTATGACCAACAGTAGTAACGCCATTGCCTTACCATTGGCGGCTTTTGCGGTACAACCCTGTACCAGCGGGGTTGTGGTGGGGCCAACCCACCATGCAACTCCCATTCCCTTATCCTCATGACAAACAGTGCAATGAACAGAGGCTCAGTTGTAATGGCCTAGTCCTTGATAAGGTTCCACAATCTCCATGCTTACTGTGCTAGTCCTGGATCAATTGCTAGAACAACCGTTCTATGATGAATACCAAGAATATTACATGTCACGAATATCGTTATTGATTCAGTTTTTACATACCTGCTTAGCTCAAGAATATGGAGCTTTGGAGACCAAATCAACACCGTTTTCAATGTCGTTCTTCCTTGTTTTCTGCAAGATTACACTCAGCCACGGGGTTAGGAGAATTAGACAGTATTGAATCATTAGAGTTATTATCACCCGAAGGATAAACAACGGAAAGCTGTGAAGGGAGCAAAAGAATTTCTTTGCGAAGTAAGGCGCCGGCATTGGGATGAAGTTTTGTGAAGGGAAATTGAGTTTCATCAAAAACAACATCACGAGAGATGTAAACCCAACCACTAGGGGTTTTGTGTGGATTGTAGGGGAAAATATTAGGCCAACACGCACAGCCAAAAACCCGAAGCGAGTTGTAGACCGGTTTGACATGTAAGAGGCATTCAGTAGGGGTTTTGTTGGTGCAATATTTGCCCTCCTGTGTTTTGGAGATTGTTGACAAATAGGCATGGACTGATTTGTTTGGTAGTGCACACAGAGAGAAATAGTCCATGCAGAACCAAAGAGAATGTTGTCTAAGGTGTCAAGTTCGAGGAACTTTGCCAAAGAATATCTGCGTTGCAGAGAAGAATGAGCTACATCTGTTGAGAAGATGTATACGAGAAGATTGACATGAAGGAGTTAACCCCTCAAAAATTTATTGTTGAAGTGAAGCAATTGGTTCAGTGCTGTTGTTCGAAGAAATTGACTGCAACAAGTAGAAGTCGAAGACAAAGTGAAGACGTAGTTTTCATTGTGTTATTCTTCTTTCATTTATTTGAGTCATAGGACCTCCGTACTATTAAGAGGGGTATAGGTTCTTGAAGCTTAGATCCGCTGTGATGCTTAGCCCAAACCTGTGCGAAACTGGGAGAAATCCCTTTATGTTTTGAATGATTACCTGTTAGCAGTAGACGTTGTTCTTCATGATGAACGAGATATCTTTCAAACAGAGGAGTTAGCATTACTTGCTCTGCAAGAAATGTTACCGTTGTGCTCAAATTTCCGACCGTTGGACTCGTGTCGTTCGGCCATTGGCTGCTCCACATGTTCAATTTGGTCACTTACCTTCAGAGAAGGTTGCGGCTATAAATAGGCACCCCGCTCCAATGTTGTCTGTTGGCTGCTCCGCTTAAGATTTCTGAGAAGATTGACTGAGCATCCCCTTTCCGAGTGATTAGAGTTTAAGATCCACCAAGAGAAAATCAAGAGCCCAAAACTTAGACAGTGGTTTAGCATCACAATAGTTCTGAGTCTAGAGTTCTTGTACCTATTACTCTTGAGAGCTGCGCACTCTCTAGACGGATAGGTATCGGCTCGAGCGTTGAAGAGTTGTTGTCTTCACTTAGCTAGATATTCAACAACTAAGAGTTATTGTGGTTCCTGAAGGTCAACCGAAGGTTTGGAGATCGCCGACAAGTATCTACCATGAGTGAAATCAACTGGAGTCTGATCAGCTTCGAGTTGAAGGAGAATAGGGCGAAGAGAGATTATCTTCTGTGTTAAATCACAACCCCTCCAATCAGACGTAGTCCTTTGGCAGAAGGGCGAACTGGTCTACCAAATTCACCTGTCGCCATCGAGCACCACTAGTTCAATCTATTTTACCGCATTACCTTCAGTAATTTACTTTTGTGCTCTATGTCGATAGTTTATCTGATCAGTCATTATTTCTTGCATATCTTTCGTCGGTTATCATTTGCTATCTTTAGTTGCTCGCTCTGTTGCATTCTCATCATTTAGTGTAATCATTCCATTCACTTACTCTGTTGCTCATACACTACAAGAAATATGTCAACTTGTGACCTTTTGTCAGTAACCCTGGAGGAATTGGTCGTAAATCTATGACCATTTGAGACCAATTGGTCAAAAGCTATTTGAGGGGCTCCAAACCCTAAACTATATCGACCATTTTGGTCAAAAAGGTCGTAATTTCCTTACACAAAATGGTCATAAAGCATACAACACTGGTCCGCTGCCTTATTTCTAGCTGATCAAGACCAATATAGATGGTCAGAACCTTGTAAATTGTGGTGGATTGCTATGACTAGGCGCCACCTCATCAGTTTTACCTATGTGTCATGTCCATGTGTCAATTTTTGCCCTAGGTTGTGAAGCAACCTATATTTCTATCATTCCCAAAATTCCCAAAAAAATCTCATAAATTCTTTGGGTCATATCTTCATCAAATATGTAAAAATACTTCCTTTCCTAGTTCAAAAATAATTCAACAATATTCATTTTCCTATTTTGTTCAGAACATCACTTTGTGAAGGAAATACTATTTATATATTCTTGATTGCCCTCAAAATTTTTGGGCACTCTTTCCTATCCAAATCATTGCCGCATGACAAAATTCAGCTCCATTTTCCTAGTAAATCTTCCTCAGCAAATTTCCAAAGTTTTTGTCCACCTAGAAGCATTGTGAAGGAAGTACAAGATAGGAATATCGTAATGAGTTTAATTTTTGCCACATATTCTATATGCCAAATTCATATCTCTACACAAAAGTTTAGCTCTATCTAACAATACATGTGAGCTCACCATCGAATCTTGGTTCCTGGTAATATTTTTAGTTTGTGAAGCAACTACATTTTATATTGCTTTATAATTGCTGAAAATTTGCCAGGACATTACTCTAACTATAGAAACCCCCTAGACCAAATTTCAGCATAATCCAATAATCTATGCAAGCCCAGCTTCAATTTCTATTTTCTGTCCAAATTGGCACATTGCAAAGGAAGTGCTATCTAGACACCTCATATTGTCCTCAAACTTTTTGTGCCATCTTACATATAAAAATCATTGCCACATTCCAATATTCATCTCCATTTTCCTATTAAATCTTCCTCAGCAAATTTCTAAAGTTTCTATCAAGAGAGAAGCATTGTGAAGAAAGTACAAGCTAGGATTATCCAAATGGTACAATTTTTTTTACAGTGCTTTAATATGCCCAAATTACCATACTCCACAAAATTTCAGCTCAATCCACTTATCCATTTGAGCCGAGATTCAACATCCATATTTCTGCTCGATGTGGTACTTTGCAAAGCAAGTGCCATCCAAACTCCTCCATTTGAGCTGAAATTTGCCAAGATAGTCTCCCTAGTAGATGATCATCCTCAGCCAAAACTTAGGCCCATTGGCCTTGTGAATTTCCCGTACCACTTATCAAACACTTGGCTGCTAATTCATGTTTGAGCATAGTTCGATCTCCTCGTGAGATTCTTCTATTGTTATTTTCTTCCTAGCATCTACCTGGGGAGTGCCCAACCTACTAGACATGCCTAGGCTGCCCAGAATGCATGGCAATGCCACGGTCACGCGGTGACTACGCAACGGACATGCGAGTATATGAGCTTTGGAGTTGGGGCCCTGGGCCACCGTCCAAACCTAGACGTATCACCACCAAACCATGTATTTATTATTAAATAGATACTT
Source organism: Triticum aestivum (assembly GCF_018294505.1). Lineage (NCBI taxonomy): Eukaryota > Viridiplantae > Streptophyta > Magnoliopsida > Poales > Poaceae > Triticum > Triticum aestivum. Next base: position 482,305,775 of record NC_057797.1, read on the forward strand.
CTGTAACTAGAAATGATTTTTGGAAAAAATAAAGAGCAAACTATAAGGCAGTTGCAGTTCAAATTTGACACGTTTCCTACTAAATGGGCGAAAATTTGTCTTTTTCATGAGAGGTGGATAAAAACTTTTGACACCCAACCATTTTATCAATTGTGCATTAAAAATGGCCTAGTATTTTAGAAAACTGATCTGGTCCAATTTTGCAACAAATATATGGTAGGTCCTTCACAAAAAAACTCATTTCGGGCACTCGGAAAATGGAAAATGAATTTTACGTGCAAAGAAAATAAAACTCCCTTAGGCAAAATTATTTGGAATTCCAATATGCACCCTTGTGCACAATATGAGATCATTTGAACAAACTATGTCATGAATCTGGCCATAAGATTGATCATTTGGCTTGAAAGCCATGAATCTTCACGCATGATAGCTCATTTCTGAGAACAGTTTTTTTAAATAATTGCCTTATTACAAGTTTATTATTTTTCCTGGAAACTTGGTCACATATAATGACACAATGCGAAGGTTTTTCAATTTTTTGATTTTTTTGAAATTTTTTATGCCCGTTTCAAAATGCGATCAAAACGGCGGGCTTGACTGTTCCTAGCTAGTGGTTGAATCTTGGAAATTTTTTGATGTTTTTCTGATTAAATAGATACTTATGTACCTAGAAATTATTTTTGGAAAAAATAAATAGCAAACTATGAGGCAGCTGCAGTTCAAATTTGACCCGGTTCCTACTAAATCGGCGGGAATTTGTCTTTTTCACCAAAGGTGGATCAAAACTTTTGACACCCAACCATTTTGTCAATTGTGCATTAAATATGGCCTAGTATTTTATAAAATTGATTGGGTCCAATTTTGCAACAAATATATGGTAGGTCCTTCTCAAAAAAACTCATTTCGGGCACTCGAAAAATGGAAAATTAATTTTCCGTGCAAAGAAAATAAAAACTCCCTTAGGCAACATTGTTTGGAATTCTAATATGCACCCTTGTGCATAATATGAGATCATTTGAACAAACTATGCCATGAATATGGCCATAAGGTTGATCATTTGGCTTGAAAGCCATGAATCTTCACGCATGATAACTCATTTCTGAGAACACTTTTTTAAAATAATTGACGTATTCCAAGTTTATTATTTTTCCTGGAAGCTTGGTCACATATAATGACACAATGCGAAGGTTTTTCAATTTGTTGATTTTTTTTTGAATTTTTTATGCCCGTTTCAAAATGCGGTCAAAACAATGGGTTTGACCGTTCCTAGCTAGTGGTTGAATCTTGGAAATTTTTTGATGTTTCTCTGATCAAATAGATACTTGAGTACCTAGAAATGATTTTTGGAAAAAATAAAGAGCAAACTATGAGGCAGCTGCAGTTCAAATTTGACCCGGATCCTACTAAATCGGCGGGAATTTGTCTTTTTCACCAAAGGTGGATCAAAACTTTTGACACCCAACCATTTTGTCAATTGTGCATTAAATATGGCCTAGTATTTTATAAATTGATTTGGTCCAATTTTGCAACAAATATATGGTAGGTCCTACACAAAAAAACTCATTTCGGGCACTCGGAAAATGAAAAATTAATTTTCCGTGCAAAGAAAATAAAAACTCCCTTAGGCAACATTGTTTGGAATTCCAACATGCACCCTTGTGCACAATATGAGATCATTTGAACAAACTATGCCATGAATGTGGCCATAAGATTGATCATTTGGCTTGAAAGCCATGAATGTTCATGCATGATAGCTCATTTCTAAGAACACTTTTTAAAAATAATTGCCGCATTACAAGTTTATTATTTTTCCTGAAAACTTGGTCACATATAATGACACAACGCGAAGGTTTTCCAATTTTTTGGTTTTTTTTAATTTATTGTGCCCGTTTCAAAATGCAGTCAAAATGGCGGGCTTGACCGTTCCTAGCTAGTGGTTGAATCTTGGAAAAAATTTGATGTTTCTCTGATTATATAGATACTTATGTACCTAGAAATGATTTCTGGAAAAAATAAAGAGCAAACTATGAGGCAGTTGCAGTTCAAATTTGACCCGGTTCTTACTAAATCGGCGGGAATTTGTCTTTTTCACCAGAGGTGGATCAAAACTTTTGACACCCAACCATTTTGTCAATTGTGCATTAAATATGGCCTAGTATTTTAGAAAATTGATTTGGTCCAATTTTGCAACAAATATATGGCAGGTCCTTCACAAAAGAACTCATTTCGGGCACTCGGAAAATGGAAAATGAATTTTCCGTGCAAACAAAATGAAAACTCCCTTAGGCAACATTGTTTGTAATTCAAATATGCACCCTTGTGCACAATATGAGATCATTTGAACATACTATGCCATGAATGTGGCCATAAGATTGATCATTTGGCTTGAAAGCCATGAATCTTCACGCATGATAGCTCATTTCTGAGAACACTTTTTAAAAGTAATTGTCCTATTACAAGTTTATTAGTTTTCCTGGAAACTTGGTCACATATAATGACACAATGCGAAGGTTTTCTATTTTTTTGATTTTTTTTGAATTTTTTATGCCCGTTTCAAAATGCGGTCAAAACGGCGGGCTTGACCGTTCCTAGCTAGTGGTTGAATCTTGGAAATTTTTTGATATTTCTCTGATTAAATAGATACTTATGTACCTAGAAATGATTTTTGGAAAAAATAAAGAGCAAACTATGAGGCAGCTGCAGTTCAAATTTGACCCGTTCCTACTGAATTGGCGGGAATTTGTCTTTTTCACCAGAGGTGGAAAAAACTTTTGACACCCAACCATTTTGTCAATTGTGCATTAAATATGGCCTAGTATTTTAGAAAATTGATTTGGTCCAATTTTGCAACAAATATATGGTAGGTCCTTCACAAAAGAACTCATTTCGGGCACTCGGAAAATGGAAAATTGATTGCGACCATTTTAGATGGTCATACCGTCATCAAAGCCTGCACTTCGTTCTGATTGGTCTATGGGCATGTCACGCGGATCAAGCATTAGAGACCGTCGGATACTGTTAGATCCAACGGCTCACACCCCTCATCCTCTCCCCACCCACACACACCCGAAAGCAGCTCCCCTCACCTACACCACATGTCATTGAGGACACTGACATGTGGGCCTAATTCCTCGCGGGCCCACCTGTCAGTGGCCGAATGCCACCACTCACCCACCGCACAGCACTCCTCCCCCCTCTCCCCCTTTCCCCCCGCACACCACTCCTCCCCACGATCAGCAACGCAAACCCTAACCCCTCTCTCCTCTCCCTCCATTGGACTGTCGCCGCCACCTACGGCGGCCGATCCCGCCGCGACCTCCCCTCTCCTCCCACCTCAAGCCGCTCCTCCTCGCTTTCGTGGATGACCACCTGCTCCCGCCGTTCGCACCCGCGTGCCTGCTCCTCATCTCCTCGCTCCCCGCCCGCGGATCGCAGAGAATCTCATGGCATCCCCGGCGCGGCTAGCCTCCGTCTCCGGCCCCTTCGGCTCCGCTGCTGACCTCACCATCTTCTCCACTCCGACCACGACGCGGCGGGCGGATCCGGGCCGTGCGAGCGAGACGGCAGCCAGATCCTCGACGGCGAGGACACGCAGCGGTCCCCGCCGGCCAAATCAGGCCCGTCTCCCCCCGCAGCTGAGTCGTTTTACTGGCGATTTGCCTCGCACGACGACGACCTCTGAACCCTTCTCATTGATTTGCTCGGGCAACCGCCTCTCCCAGCATCGACGGCGCGTGCTCAAAGCCGAGATCCGCCGCGCCAAGGCCAAGCTCCTTGAGGAGGATCCACCCAAGCTACACACCGGCCATAGCCCCCCACCAGTGAATCTTTTCCGGCCCCGTACATCCCCACCAGCGAAGGCGATGTCCTCACACGGATTCGCCTCCTCCTCCCAAAGTAGCCGCCCCCGGCAAGCCATCCTAGTGGCCAGAGGAGGTGGAGGAGCACCTTCCTCCTCTCCCCCAGCGCGTGGGCCAGTGGCTGCTTCCTCTTCCCCGCCTAGAGAACGGGGTGATATTCCCCTCTCTGCCTCCAGATCCAAATCAAAGTTTTTCTATATGCATTTAGCCTCCGCTGAATCTTTGAGTTCCAGTTTCATTTGCGTGTACTTATTACAATTGGTTTGTGTCAATGCAACCTTAGTCCAGATACCATCGTTCCCAGAGAATTCAAATTTCAGCTAGTTCATGTCAGTGTGGCCTTATTAGCATGATTCGACCATGAATCCTTGATATTATCTAGTGCGGCCAATGGGTTACTCGTGGTACCGATTACTCTTATGAAATGGACAGTGCCACGTGCAAATGAACTCAAACATTTTATTTAATTTTGCGGGTACTTTGAGTCTTGACCATCCCAGGTCTGAGCCCTGCAACGCAACACAACACTGTTATAGTGCATGCATCCTATTAATGCGAAGGTTTCATATATAGATTGATAATCCATGTGACTTTGACTGAATTGTTGAGTTATTATATACTTGACCGTCTCCGTCTGGCGCCCACACTCCCTCACACTACGCGTCTTCATCCACTAGGATGGACATGCGCTATGCATTTTACGTAGTATACATCTATGGTGAGGCAGTCAGTAATCATGGCTGAGTCATCGATACTCACCTAGCAGCCACTTGTTGGCCACTTGATTCGGAGTTTCAAACCATATAACCACGCTTTAGAAGGCTATATTTGGTAATCACCCAAAATGCCTCTCTTTTTTTAGCTAATGAATCGTCCTACATGCACAGTTTGCTTGATGTCCGTGTGTATCCAGATTCCAGAATGTTTGATTGCAACATTCTATTGAAGATAGAAGTATAGGACTAATGTACATGATCTGGAACCTTTTGGTTTCGATTAATTGCTGCTGCTGATTTAATGCCTATGCTCACGCTGCCGTTCATTAAATGCTTATGTTGTTGCTGCATGCTTATGCTACTGATTCAATGCTTAGGAATTGATTGAATTGAACCTGTTGTAATCCTTCATGCTCTACTTTTATTTAATTTTTGGGTTTCTATTTGATTTTTAGTATATTATATACGGTTCATCTTCAGTTTCTTCTGTAACTTGCTTGGAGCTTAGAATACACAGCCCAACTAGTCTCATATACAACCAAGACCAATGATTCATGCTGAATTCTGTATATATATGTATGTGTTGGATTGGAGAACCACTCGAGGAGGGAGGGAGGAAGCATGGAAGGTCACCATGGACCTCGCCCAACTCCCACCCATCTTCCTGCCTGCAGTTGTAGGTAACCCCGTCCCTCTCCCTGCCTTGTCAGACCTGAAGATGCAGTGTCCAAGATATTCAGTGAACTGTGTGGATTCAGACAGCAATGCTTCAGTTAACTATGTTGATCATGTACTATATTGTTAATCACAAGTTACCGTTTCCTTTCACTGCGTCGTCGTGCCGGTTACTACTACTGTTCCTACATAATCACAAGCATGGATGGATGATTATCTCAGATCAGATGTTACTAGATTACTTTCTTAGATTGCTTTTGTCACCAAGCCACATAAATCATCTAGTTATATAGAATCCGCTACGCTAGGGTGATGAATGAATGAACAAACAATAATAGGAACATGGGCACCAGGTTTTAGAGGGCTTGTGATTTTGTGGTTGCAGCAAGCCTGCCTTGTACGCCCGACGAGTTTATCCTGTGTATTTTGTCTTGCTAGACAAGTTATCCAGTAATACTAGTGCATAGTAGAAAATTATCATAGATCCTGGCTGTAACCTGCTTTTGTGCTTGTGACTTTGGCCCGCATGATTTTGTGGGGATTTGGTACCAGACTAGAGGTAGAGGCTGATGATTTCTTGTTGTTTCAGTCAAGTGCTTAATAGATAGCTGTCTCATATGCATTTTCCGTTCCTAATGGTGCTTTTTCATTTCCTTGCCAGGCCGAATAAAGGATGTTGTTCTCGGTGGAGTTGCGCTTGAGGATGAGCAGAGAGAGAAATTTAATCAAATCCAATAGGTAGGTTCTTTGTTCTTATCACATGTTGACAGATTCTATTTGTTGTGCATATGCCAAGTGTGTCTACCTGATTGTAAACATAACTGCAATACTGTATATATGTTGATAGTCTGGTAAAAACTTGTTGTGCCTGGGTTTGTGGATCTTAAAAAAATCATCTATCCTTTCCTTACTCATACAAAAAGCCTAGCTGTTGTTCTTGTAAATACAGACGTGCATACCATCGGCACCTTCACCAAACAAAGAAGGCTCTAGCCACTTCTTATGACAAGAAAAATAGAAGCGCCCCTAAATTTAAACATGTTCCTCTTTACTGAAAACTCATTGTTCTTTTCTGAAATATTGCAAACATTGAGCAGTGGTACTAATTATATAAATTTTATATTGTCTTGGTAGCTTCACTCGTGTCTGCCTCTGCTCATTGTCATGTTGACAAAGCGTTCACCCGATGGCGGAATACCACGCCGCAGCGTGGGCAATCGATGGTTGCGCTATATACGTGAGGTAACAAACATTACAGGCAGTGGAGAACTTTTAGCTTTTCCACACATGTATATCTTTAGACAACTTTCAGTTTTCTTTTCATGTGCTGAAACTGAAAGAAATCTTTGATGCTAACTCTGCATGTGATTATGGCAGTGACAAACCTGAAAACCATGACTTCGATCTGCTGAGGAAGCTTGTGTTTCCTGATGGATCAATCCTGCGAGCCAAACTGCCCGGGAGACAAACTGCACTACCGTTGTCGCGGAAATTCCGTGTGATGGAAGCTTCTAGAGCCTGCTGGTACTTCCTAGCCAGAAGCCCCACGAGCTCGACGTCCAGCCCTACAACCACCACCCCACGCACAAGGTCGCTCCCTACTCCCTCCTGTTCATTTATCTGTCCAGCGCAATCCTACATTCCTACCACTACTGTTGCTGTTGAAATCGAGATGCTACCCTCATCCTGCTACTGTCTGTCAATCGAATCAAACTACCCAGAGAATGAATGAGTTTGCAACCCTTCCTAATTTTTTGTTGTTGTTCTATTTTGAAATTGACGCAGTAGGTGCTTTTCTCTTGCTCACGTGTAGCACCATCTCCGACGCGGTGGTGCTAGTAGCAGATGTGCCATAATTCATGTGTAAGGAAATGTATTCCTGAGATGATTTTGTTATGTTATCTAAACCTGGGAGATGTGTTATGTGATGTGATATGATGGATGATTTGAATTCGACATTGAGTTTTCCTGATTTGAATATGAAACAATGTCAGATGCGTGTGTGTAACTGGATTAAAGAGGTCTTGTGCCCAAACAATTTTGTCGAAACATTTATTTCAAAATTCGAGATCTAATACTGGACAACTAATTGGGCTGAAAAAGGCCACATCCCAACAAGCATTGGTCTGTTTAAAAAGTGAAACAAAAAAGGCTCAGAAAATAATAAAAATAATAAATATATTGCAAAAAGGCCGAGGCCCCCTAATATGGAAGTATGGCCCGCGTAGAAATTACCAGGGAAAACATACTAAATGGGCTGAATTAATGGGCTCAGCCCATATAGACACCTAATCGGACCGGGCTGAATCTTATCAACGACCTTTTTAATTGGTCGCAATTTTGCCACGTCAGATTGCCACGTCGGATCCGACGTGTCCTGGGCAGACAGCTAGCGACCAAAACAGAAGGTCATAGAATCAATGACCTTTTGTTTTGGTCGTGGAATTCCACGACCTTCTCACAAAGAAGGTCGTTAATTTCAGTTTCCACGTCTCACAGAGAAGGTCGTTAATTTCAGTTTACGACCGCCAGCTTTTGACTATCTGTTTTTGGTCACAAAAAAGTCACAAATGAAAAACAATGACCTTTCAGTGACCAATAGTGATGGTCGCAAGTTGACATATTTCTTGTAGTGGTACTTATTCAATCTTGCTTGTCTCCCTGTGTTGTTTTCATTTACCCTGTCATAGTTCTTTCTCGTGGTTATGTATCGTAGATCTTATCCTTTGTTTCTCTCATGTTGCTGCATCTGTTAGCATATTGCATTACCATCATCATTGTCAAACCTGTGATATCTTATGGTGGTACCATCATTGCCTCTTTCCTCGATAGATACGTTCCTAGATAAAGTGCTTGTTTAAGTTTTTATCTACCGAACCATATTTCCACCGCTGTGTTTGGGATCAGTTTAAAACATTCAAAAGAATTTTTGAATCTCCCATTCACCCCCTCTGGTTGATATACTCTCGGTCCCAACAAGTTTCATTGTTGATGACATGACTAGGCAAGATGTTGATAAGATGAACAGTGTAAGAAAGGCTTTATCCCAAAATTTGAGTGACATAGAGGTAGTAGCAAGTAAAGCCATGCCTACTTGAACTTATGCCTATGCTTTCTGTGAAACCATTCTGTTGATGAGCATGTGGACAAGAAACATGATGGGAGATTCCTATTTGCTAAAAAAAGGAATTGAGTTTTTTGTATTCACCATGCCAATCAGATTGGACAACAAGAATCTTACTATATGATACGTCTCCAATGTATCTATAATTTATGAAGTATGCATGCCATGTTTAAAACAATTTTATATGGTTTTGGTATGATTTGAATGGAACTAACCCGGACTGATGTTGTTTTCAGTAGAACTGCCGTGGTGTTGTTTTTTGTGCAGAAATAAATGTTCTCCAAATGCAACGAAACTTTTTGACGATTTTTTTGGAACAAAGGAGGCACTAGAAGCTTCGTGGGAGGACCGGAAGGTGAAGGAGGTGAGCACAACCCACCAGGGCGCGCCAGGTGCCTTGCCCGTGTGGTGGTTGATAACCCACGTATAGGGGATCACAACAGTTTTTGAGGGTAGAGTATTCAACCCAAATTTATTGATTCGACACAAGGGGAGCCAAAGAATATTCTCAAGTATTAGCAGCTAAGTTGTCAATTCAACCACACCTGAAAGACTTAATATCCGCAGCAAAGTATTTAGTAGCAAAGTACTATGGAAGTGGCGGTAATGGTGGAAAAAGTAACAGTAGTAGTTTTGTAGCAATCGTAACAGTGGCAACGGAAAAGTAACTTAACAAAGATCAATATGAAACAAGCTCGTAGGCAGTGGATCAATGATGGATAATTATGTTGGATGGCATTAATCATGCAACGGTTATAACATAGGGTGACACAGAACTAGCTCAAACTCATCAATATAATAATGTAGGCATGTATTTCGAATATAGTCATACATGCTTATGGAAAAGAACTTGCATGACATCTTTTGTCCTACCCCCCTGTGGCAGCGGGGTCCTTTTGGAAACTAAGGGATATTAAGGCCTCCTTTTAATATAGTACCAGACCAAAGCATTAGCACTTAGTGAATACATCAACTCCTCAAACTACGGTCAACACCGGGAAGTGTACTGACTATTGTCACTCCGGGGTTGCCGGATCACAACACGTAGTACGTGACTATAACTTGCAAGATAGGATTAAGAACACAAATATATTCATGAAAACATAATAGGTTCAGATCTGAAATCATGGCACTCGGACCCTAGTGACAAGCATTAGGCATAGCAAAGTCATAGCAACATCAATCTTAGAACATAGTGGACACTAGGGATCAAACCCTAACAAAACTAACTCGATTACATGGTAAATCTCATCCAACCCATCACGGTGCAGCAAGCCTATGATGGAATTACTCACGTACGACGGTGAGCATCATGAAATTGGTGATGGAGGATGGTTGATGATGACGATGGCGACGATTTCCCCTCTCCGAACCCCAAAACTGACTCCAGATCTGCCCTCCCGAGGAAGAACAGGGCTTGGTGGCGTCTCCGTATCGTAAAACGCAATGAATCCTTCTCTCTAATTTTTTTCACCCCGAACGTGAATATATGGAGTTGGAGTTGAGGTCGGTGGAGGTCCAGGGGGCCCACAAGGATGGAGGGCGCACCCCAACCCTTGTGGCCAGGGTGTGGGCCCCTTCTCTTGATTCTTTCGCCAATATTTTTTATTAATTACAAAAATCATCTGCGTGAAGTTTCAGGTCATTCCGAGAACTTTTATTTCTGCACAAAAATAACACCATGGCAATTCTGCTGAAAACAACGCCAGTCCAGGTTAGTTCCATTAAAATCATGCAAATTAGAGTCCAAAACAAGGGAAAAAGAGTTTGGAAAAGTAGATACGACGGAGATGTATCAACTCCCCCAAACTTAACCCATTGCTTGTGCTCAAGCAATTCAGTTGACAAACTGAAAGTGATAAAGAAATACTTTTACAAACTCTGTTTGGTATTGTTGTTGCAAATATGTAAAGCCATCATTCAAGCTTTCAGGAAAGAACTAACCATATTCACAATAAAGTTTAGGTCTCACAATTACTCATATCAATGGCATAATCAACTAGCGAGTAATAATAATAAATCTCGGATGACAACACTTTCTCAAAACAATCATGATATAATATAACAAGATGGTATCTCACTAGCCCTTTCTGAGACCGCAAAACATAAATGCAGAGCATCCCTGAAGATCAAGGACTGACTAGACATTGTAATTCATGGTAAAAGAGATCCAGTCACAGTCATACTCAATATAAATTAATGACAATGCATACAAATGACGGTGCTGCTCTCTAACTGGTGCTTTTTACAATAGGATGATGACTCAGCAATAAAAGTAAATAGATAGGCCCTTCGTAGAGGGAAGCAGGGATTTGCAGAGGTGCTGGAGCTCGAGTTTTTGAAATAGAGATAAATAATTTTTTGAGCGGTATGCTTTCATTGTCAACATAACAACCAAGATATCTCAGTATCTTCCATGCTACATACATTATAGGCAGTTCCCAAACAGAATGGTAAAGTTTATACTCCCCCACCACCAACAAGCACACTCCACGGCTGGTCCGAAACAATGGGTACCGTCCAACTAACAACAGTCCTGGGGGAGTTTTGTTTGCAATTATTTTGATTTGATTTTAGGATGGGACTGGGCATCCCAGTTACCCGCCATTTTCTTGTGAATGATGAGTGGAGTCCACTCATCATGAGAATAACCCACCTAGCATGGAAGATACTGATAGCCCTAGTTGGTACATGAGTGATTCGAGCATACAAAACAGATTATCATTTGAAGGTTTAGAGTTTGGCACATGCAAATTTACTTGGAATGGCAGGTAAATACCGCATGTAGGAAGGTATGGTGGACTCACATGGAACAACTTTGGGGTTTATGGAAGTGGATGCACAAGCAGTATTCCCACTTAGTACAAGTGAAGGCTAGAAAAATACTAGGAAGCGACCAACTATAGAGCGACAATAGTCATAAACATGGATTGAGATTAACCATCATTGAATGCAAGCATGAGTAGGATATAAATCACGCCTGCTCCAGCCTCCCCTGGCCGGCTGTGCTGCCGCGCAGGCCTCACCGCCTGACCATACTACTACTGGCCAGGCCTTCCCTCTACTCACCCACACCCCCTGTTATTCTCCGGAGATGGCAGCCTCAAACCGTAGCCGAAGCAGTCAACCCTCGTACTCCTCTCCGTGTGGGCATCCACTGCTGCGTATTCCCCAGCTCGGGGTCATTCCCTTCCTAGGTCGCGCTGTCGTTCACCACCTTCGTGCTCTCAGGCGGTGCGACATCATCAACGCGGTCAACAAACGACAACCATCAGAAGAGCACTGTAAGTGGAGAGGCTGACAGTTGGGTCCATGGCCGCACGCAAGGAAGTGCCTCCTTATTACGTGCAAAATAATGATTCCTGCACTTGACACCTCGGACCTACCGGAAGGGCCTCTGTATTTCGTGAAAAAAGGTTTCCCCCTGATAGCTGGGACCCACCGGCTTTATCTTCGCACAGAAGGAACTACCTTCTTAGCCCCTGACAGCTAGGACCCACTAGATTGAAGCGAAGGTAGCGTTATCTATCCAGCCGCGAATGTGTGCGTGTTGGGGAACGCAGTATTTCAAAATTTTCCTACAATCACACAAGATCTATCTAGGAGATGCATAGCAACGAGAGGGGAGAATGTGTTTCTGTACCCTCGTAGACCGAAAGCGGAAGCGTTTAGTAATGCTATCTCTTGAGCACTGCGTTGGTTTTCCCTTGAAAAGGAAAGGGTGATGCAGCAAAGTAACGTAAGTATTTCCCTCAGTTTTTGAGAACCAAGGTATCAATCCAGTAGGAGGCCATACGCAAGTCCCTCGTACCTACACAAACAAATAAGAACCTCGCAACCAACGCGATAAAGGGATTGTCAATCCCTTCACGATCACTTGTGAGAGTGATATCTGATAGAGATGATAAGATAATATTTTTGGTATTTTTATGGTAAAGATTAAAAGTAAAGATTGCAAAGCAAAATAGATTGGAAACTTATATGATAAAAGATAGACCCGGGGGCCATAGGTTTCACTAGTGGCTTCTCTCAAAATAGCATAAGTATTACGATGGGTGAACAAATTACTGTCGAGCAATTGATAGAAAAGCGAATAATTATGAGAATATCTAGGCATGGTCATGTATATAGGCATCACGTCCGTGACAAGTAGACCGACTCCTGCCTGCATCTACTACTATTACTCCACACATCGACCGCTATCTAGCATGCATCTAGAGTATTAAGTTCATAAGAACAGAGTAACACATTAGGTAAGATGACATGATGTAGAGGGATAAACTCAAGCAATATGATATAAACCCCATCTTTTTATCCTCGATGGCAACAATACAATATGTGTCGTTTCCCTTTGTGTCACTGGGATCGAGCACCGCAAGATTGAACCCAAAGCTAAGCACTTCTCCCATTGCAAGAAAGATCAATCTAGTAGGTGATGTCTACTACACAACCTTCTTCTTGTAGACATTGTTGGGCCTCCAAGTGCAGAGGTTTGTAGGACAGTAGCAAATTTCCCTCAAGTGGATGACCTAAGGTTTACCAATCCGTAGGAGGCGTAGGATGAACATGGTCTCGCTCAAGCAACCCTGCAACCAAATAACAAAGAGTCTCTTGTGTCCCCAACACACCCAATACAATGGTAAATTGTATAGGTGCACTAGTTCTACGAAGAGATGGTGATACAAGTGGTATATGGATAGAAGATAAAGGTTTTTGTAATCTGAAAATATAAAAACAGCAAGGTAACTAATGATAAAAGTGAGCACAAACGGTATTGCAATGCGTTAAAACAAGGCCTAGGGTTCATACTTTCACTAGTGCAAGTTCCCTCAACAATAATAACATAATTGGATCATATAACTATCCCTCAACATGCAACAAAGAGTCACTCCAAAGTCACTAATAGCGGAGAACAAACAAAGAGATTATGGTAGGGTATGAAACCACCTCAAAGTTATTCTTTCCAATCAATCCGTTGGGTTATTCCTATAAGTGCCACAAACAGCCCTAGAGTTCGTACTAGAATAACACCTTAAGACACAAATCAACCAAAACCCTAATGTCACCTAGATACTCCAATGTCACCTCAAGTATCCGTGGGTATGATTATATGATATGCATCACACAATCTCAGATTCATCTATTCAACCAACACAAAGTACTTCAAAGAGTGCCCCAAAGTTTCTACCGGAGAGTCAAGACAAAAACATGTGCCAACCCCTATGCATAGGTTCATGGGCGGAACCCGCAAGTTGATCACCGAAACATACATCAAGTGGACCAATATATAGAATACCCCATTGTCACCACGGGTATCCCACACAAGACATACATCAAGTGTTCTCAAATCCTTAAAGACTCAATCCGATAAGATAACTTCAAAGGGAAAAGTCAGTCCATTACAAGAGAGTAGAGGTGAGAAACATCGTAGGTTCCAAATATAATAGCAAAGCTCGCGATACATCAAGATCGTGCCACCTCAAGAACACGAGAAAGAGAGAGAGAGAGATCAAACACATAACTACTGGTACATACCCTCAGCCCCGAGGGAGAACTACTCCCTCCTCGTCATGGAGAGCACCGGTATGGTGAAGATGGCCACCGAAGAGGGATTCCCCCTCCGGCAGGGTGCCAGAACGGGTCTAGATTAGTTTTTGGTGGCTACGGAGGCTTCTGGCAGTGGAACTCCTGATCTATTCTGTTCCCTGAATTTTTTAGGGTATATGGGTATATATGGGAGGAAGAAGTACGTCAGTGGACCTGCGGGTTGTCCACGAGGCAGGGGCGCGCCCAGGGGGTGGGCGCGCCCCCACCCTCGTGGGCAGCCCGGGAGTTTCCTGGTCCAACTCTGATACTCCGTTGGCTTCTTCTGGTCCAAAAATAAATTCCTTGAAGTTTCAGGTCAATTGGATTCCGTTTGATTTTCCTTTTCTGTGATACTCTAAAACAAGAAAAAACAGAAACTGGCACTAGGCTCTAGGTTAATAGGTTAGTCCCAAAAAATAATATAAAAGTGCATAATAAAGCCCATAAACATCCAAAACAGATAATATAATAGCATGCAACAATCAAAAAGTATAGATACGTTGGAGACGTATCAGCATCCCCAAGCTTAATTTCTGCTCGTCCTCGAGTAGGTAAATGTTTAAAACAGAATTTTTGATGTGGAATGCTACCTAACATATTTCTCTAAGTAATTCTTCTTTATTGCGGCAAGAATATTCAGATCCATAAGATTCAAGACAAAAGTTTAATATCGACATAAAAATAATAATACTTCAAGCATACTAACTAAGCAATTATGTCTCTTCAAAATAACATGGCCAAAGAAAGTTATCCCTACAAAATCATATAGTCTGGCTATGCTCCATCTTCACCACACAACGTATTCAAATCATGCACAACCCCGATGTCAAGCCAAGCAATTGTTTCATACTTTTGATGTTCTCAAACTTTTTCAATCTTCACGCAATATATGAGCATGAGCCATGGATATAGCACTATAGGTGGAATAGAATGGTGGTTGTGGAGAAGACAAAAAGGAGAAGATAGTCTCACATCAACTAGGCGTATCAACGGGCTATGGAGATGCCCATTAATAGATATCAATGTGAGTGAGTAGGGATTACCATGCAATGGATACACTAGAGCTATAAATGTATGAAAGCTCAACAAAGAAACTAAGTGGGTGTGCATCCAACTTGCTTGCTCACGAAGACCTAGGGCACTTGAGGAGGCCCATTGTTGGAATATACAAGCCAAGTTCTATAATGAAAGATTCCCACCAGTATATGAAAGTGACAAAACAAGAGACTATCTATCATGAAGATCATGGTGCTACTTTGAAGCACAAGTGTGGAAAAAGGATAGTAGCAATGTACCTTTTTTGGGCCTTCCTCTTTTTTGGCCTTTCTCTTCTTCTTTTTTGGGACAATGCTCCATTATTGATGATCATCACACTTCTATTTATTTACAACTCAATGATTACAACTCGATACTAGAACAAAGTATGACTCTATATGAATGCCTCTAGCGGTGTACCGGGATGTGCAATGACTCATGAGTGACATGTATGAAAGAATTATGAATGGTGGCTTTGCCACAAATACAATGTTAACTACATAATCATGCATAGCAATATGACAATTATGGAGCGTGTCATAATAATGGAACGGTGGAAGGTTGCATGGCAATATATCTCGGAATGGCTATGGAAATGCCATAATAGGTAGGTATGATGGCTATTTTGGGGAAGGTATATGGTGGGTTTATGATACCGGCGAAAGGTGCGCGGTATTAGAGAGGCTAGCAATGGTGGAAGGGTGAGAGTGCGTATAATCCATGGACTCAACATTAGTCATAAAGAACTCACATACTTATTGCAAAAATCTATTAGTTATTGAAACAAAGTACTACGCGCATGCTCCTGGGGGGATAGATTGGTAGGAAAAGACCATCGCTCGTCCCCGACCGCCACTCATAAGGAAGACAATCAATAAATAAATCATGCTCCGACTTCGTCACATAACGGTTCACCATACGTGTATGCTACGGGAATCACAAACTTCAACACAAGTATTTCTAAAATCCACAACTACTCAACTAGCATGACTCTAATATCACCATATCCATATCTCAAAACAATTATCAAGTATCAAACTTCTCTTAGTATTCAATGCACTTCATATAAAAGTTTTTATTATATCCCTCTTGGATGACCATCATATTAGGACTAAATTCATAACCAAAGCAAATTACCATGCTGTTTAGGACTCTAAAAATAATATAAGTGACACATGAGAGTTCATATTTTTCTATAAAATAAAACCACCACCGTGCTCTAAAAAGATATAAGTGAAGCACTAGAGCAACGACAAACTACTCCGAAAGATATAAGTGAAGATCAATGAGTAGTTGAATAATTATGTAACTATGTGAAGACTCTCTAACATTTAAGAATTTAAGATCTCGGTATTTTATTCAAACAGCAAGCAAAACTAAATAAAATAAAATGACGCTCCAAGCAAAACACATATCATGTGGTAAATAAAAATATAGCTCCAAGTAAAGTTACCGATGAACGAAGACGAAAGAGGGGATGCCTTCCGGGGCATCCCCAAGCTTAGGCTCTTGGTTGTCCTTGAATATTACCTTGGGGTGCCTTGGGCATCCCCAAGCTTAGGATCTTGCCACTCCTTATTCCATAGTCCATCGAATCTTTACCCAAAACTTCAAAACTTCACAACACAAAACTTAACAGAAAACTCATAAGCTCCGTTAGCGAAAGAAAACAAAACACCACTTCAAGGTACTGTAATGAACTCATTCTTTATTTATAATGGTGTTAAACCTACTGAATTCCAACTTCTCTATGGTTTATAAACTCTTTTACTATCCATGGACTCATCAAAATAAGAAAACAACACATGAAAAACAGAATCTGTCAAGAACAGAACAGTCTGTAGTAATCTGGATAAACGTATACTTGTGGAACTCATAAAATTCTCAAATAAATTTCTGGACGTGAGGAATTTATCTATTAATCATCTTAAAAAAGAATTAACTAAGTAGAACTCTCCAATAAAAAATATAAGCAATTCTCGTGAGCGCTAAAGTTTCTGTTTTTTACAGCAAGATCAACAAGACTTTCCCCAAGTCTTCCGAACGGTTCTACTTGGCACAAACACTAATTAAAACACAAAAAACACAACCAAACCAGAGGATAGATAAATTATTTATTATTAAACAGGAGCAAAAA
Organism: Triticum aestivum; assembly: GCF_018294505.1. Taxonomy (NCBI): domain Eukaryota; kingdom Viridiplantae; phylum Streptophyta; class Magnoliopsida; order Poales; family Poaceae; genus Triticum; species Triticum aestivum. The sequence goes on from NC_057797.1 coordinate 482,322,908, forward strand.
GCAAGGGAAAAAATAAAATTGGGTTGCCTCCCAACAAGCGCTATCGTTTAACGCCCCTAGCTAGGCATGATTATTTCAATGATGCTCATATAAAAGATGAATTGAAACATAAAGAGAGCATCATTAAGAATATGACTAGAACATTTAAGTCTAACCCACTTCCTATGCATAGGGATTTTGTGAGCAAAGAACTTGTGGGAACAAGAATCAACTTGCATAGGAAGGCAAAACAAGGATAACTTCAAAACTTTAAGCACATAGAGAGGAAACTTGATATTATTGCAGTTCCTACAAGTATATATTCCTCCCTCATAATAATTTTCAGTAGAATCATGAATTAATTCAAAAATATAACCAGAACCTAAAGCATTCTTTTCATGATCTACAAGCATAGAAATTTTATTACTCTCCACATAAGCAAAATTCTTCTCATGAATAATAGTGGGAGCAAACTCACCAAAATAACTATCATGTGAGGTATAATCCAATTGAAAACTAAAATCATGATGACAAGTTTCATGGTTATCATTATTTTTTATAGCATACAAGTCATCACAATAATCATCATAGATAGCAACTTCGTTCTCATAATCAATTGGAACCTCTTCCGGAATAGTGGATTCATCACAAAATAAAGTCATGACCTCTCCAAATCCACTTTCATCAATATAAGAATCATAAATAAGAGGCATGCTTTCATCATAATAAATTTTCTCATCAAAACTTGGGGGACAAAAAATATCATCTTTGTCAAACATAGCTTCCCCAAGCTTGTGGCTTTGCATATCATTAGCGTCACGGATATTCAAGGAATTCATACTAACAACATTGCAATCATGCTCATCATTCAAATATTTAGTGCCAAACATTTTAATGCATTCTTCTTCTAACACTTTGGCACAATTTTCCTTTCCATCATACCCGCGAAAGATATTAAAAAGATGAAGCGTATGAGGCAAACTTAATTCCATTTTTTTGTAATTTTCTTTTATAAACTAAACTAGTGATAAAACAAGAAACTAAAAGACTCGATTGCAAGATCTAAAGATATACCTTCAAGCACTCACCTCCCCGGCAATGGCCCCGGAAAAGAGCTTGATGTCTACTACACAACCTTCTTCTTGTAGACGTTGTTGGGCCTCCAAGTGCAGAGGTTTGTAGGACAGTAGCAAATTTCCCTCAAGTGGGTGACCTAAGGTTTATCAATCCATAGGAGGCGTTGGATGAAGATGGTCTCTCTCAAGCAACCCTGCAACCAAACAACAAAGAGTCTCTTGTGTCCCCAACACACCCAATACAATGGTAAATTGTATAGGTGCACTAGTTTGGCGAAGAGATGGTGATACAAGTGGTATATGGATAGAAGATAAATGTTTTTGTAATCTGAAAATATAAAAACAGCAAGGTAACCAATGATAAAAGTGAGCACAAATGGTATTGCAATGCGTTAAAACAAGGCCCAGGGTTCATACTTTCACTAGTGCAAGTTCCCTCAACAATAATAACACCTTAAGACACAAATCAACCAAAATCCTAATGTCACCAAGATACTCCAATGTCACCTCAAGTATCCGCGGGTATGATTATACGATATGCATCACACAATCTCAGATTCATCTATTCAACCAACACAAAGTAATTCAAAGAGTGCCCCAAAGTTTCTACCGGAGAGTCAAGATGAAAACGTGTGCCAAACCCTATGCATAGGTTCATGGGCGGATCCCGCAAGTTGATCACCAAAACATACATCAAGTGGATCAATAGAATACCCCATTGTCACCACGGGTATCCCATGCAAGACATACATCAAGTGTTCTCAAATACTT